>NW_026042467.1:0-258376 GCF_023856365.1 Brienomyrus brachyistius
TTTAAGTGCTATTTGTGAAAATAGGTAATAGCAAACCGATTTGATCCATCCAATTCTGCCATCTTTGTCTCCACAGTGCCATGACGAGGACACACTGAATTACGCTGCCCTGAACCTTAAGAAGCCAAAACCCAGGAGACAGAAGAAAGACGGGAATAATGACACTCTGTATTCTGACCTCCGCTACAGAGATTATGAATAAAGATGCTTCTCATTCATGTCAGTCACACAGAGTGTTCAGGGTGTAGCTTTAATAATGTTCAGAGGAGGGCAGGGGAGCCAGTGCTTCTGAGACTGAATCACGGGATTTTACGGAGCACCGGTGCTGAGTTTGGTGTCAGTGTGTTTGGGGCGCATTTTTACTGGAAGTGCAAATGTTCAAGCCAGACTGGGGGCTGAGGGAGGGGGAGAGGGGAGCCACAGAGATTATTTCTTCATGGCATGGGGGGGAATAAGCGGCTTTAATGTTGTGGAAAGGCTGAGTTGCTGCAATCAGTTCTTTGATGTCACACATGCTTACTTGTCTCCCTTGTGTACCATGCTGAATGGTTTGGGGCAAACGCACAGGGACTGATCGATTATATTAAACAGATGAAAGAAACTGAATGAAAATTTCAAGTGTTCTTAAATTACGTTTTTCATTTAATTGTGTGTTCTGGATGTATTTTTGAGTATATACATGTACCTGTATATGTACCTGTATATATACCTGTGTCGTTAATAACGATGTGGATAATTAAGAAAGAGGAGTTTTGTTTCTTGCTCCCTGTCTTGTTACTTGGCTCACAAACATACACACACATAGACACACACACAAACATACACAGACACACAAACACACACACACATAGACACACACACACACAAACACACATGCACACATGCACACACACACACTGCTACGGCTCTGTAAGAACACTACCATGCTCTTTTGTGTGAGTGGGGTGGGGGGTGTTAAATAAGATGAAAATGACAATGGCTGTACTTTTGTTATGTCAGTTGTGTTTCTATAGTCATTGTATCATATTCCACAAGCTTTTTATTCTACAAGATGTACAAGCCAGTCAGTGTATTCAGTGGGGTGTTCAGGAGTCATTAGGTTCTGAAAAATGTCTTGCATTTAAAACATAATGTACTTTTGAATACTTAAGTATTTTTAGATGCAAATACTCCAGTACTTTAACTGAAGTAAAAAATTAACTGAAAAACTTTGAGTATTATTTGACGAGGAGTATCTATACTTAACTCAAGTAGTGAAGTTGTGTACTTTGTCCACCTCTGTCCAAAAGTGACATACAGCTGTAAGCTGTTTGGGTTTGTTTGTCTGCTGAGTGCTTCTCTGCAGTGCTGCAGATGTTTCCACTGGTTAGATGCAGCTCAGGAAGACTGACCCACTGACTGCACTGTGCTGGACTCACTTTGCAAAGAGTAAAAACCACACAGACAGAACAATATCTGCTTCTTGTAAGACCCTGTTTCCTCTCTACCTCACCCAGGTCACGCTTTCAAGTATTCAGCCTAAGTTATTTTATCCAAACAAGCCACCATTATTATTCATGCAGCTGGACATTTGACTGGAGCACATGATTGCTACATATCACTACTGTACATGGAACGGAATGTACAGTTTTCACAACAGAACTTTAGAAAAGCAAAATTCTCATCAGTCCACATCTCTAACCACCACACATCCTAGGGCTCCCATTTATAATGGTACATTTTTGTTTTATTCACATTCTTTTTCATCACACAGATAAACACCATCCATTAATCTTACAGCATGTATCCTGGTCAGGGTGATGGGGACGACACCACCTATATCGAGTGTGATTTAAGGCCAAGACCTTAAAAGGGAGAGTCAAGACTGAGGCTTGTTACAAGAGCAGTGGGGCACAAAACAACAAACAACATCATTATGAATGTAAAATAAATGGATGTATATATAAATATAGGGTAATAATAGAAACAAAAAATAAGAATATATTACATACAGAGGAATATTATAGGAATATTAAAATTAACTTATACACAATCCTTAACTTATACACAATCCTATTGCATGTAACATTATTGCTCATGTGCCAGATATTAGCCTCCCAAAGGAAGCTGCCACACAGGGCATAATGCACTGGCTCAATGCAACACTGCACATCAGTGAATAAGGAGGAACAATATTGCAGATCAGCAGCAGATAGAAACTGTATCAGAAGACAGTGAACAGGGGAAAAGTTCAATGAGCAGAGTGCAGATTATAAAGCCTGACTGCTGTGGGGCCCAATGACCTGCGGTACCGTTCTGTCACACGCCGGGTGTCTGAGTCTCTTACTGAAGGAGCTGCCCTTACGGGCCTCCATAGTCTGCTGGGGGGGTGAGAGGTGTCACATAAAATTGATGACAGCCTTGTTATCAGCCTGCTCTCATCCATCTACTCTACAGTGCCAAGGGACGCTCCTCCCTGATGATGAGAGGAGTCTAAGCATGTGGACATTTGGGATAATGTGAGTTCAGAACTGGATGGTCAGCTGTACGACTTCCAGTCTGTAGGCAGACTCATCACCTTCAGTTATGATGGCAAACACAGTAGTATCACCTGCAAAATTCAGGATCTTCACTGGAGCAGCAGTGATTTGTGTAGAAATTGAAGAGAAGAGGGAGAGCACAGAGCCTGGAGGAGCTCAGTGCTGAGGGTCAGCGTGTCTGATGTGTGCTGTAAGCATACAGATGTCCTGCATTTGTGGAACATTTTGTTTGTGCTGCTGTTTATATGTGTTGTTGACGCTGCAGTCAGTAATTTTCCACTAGCAGTCTCACCTCTGCATTTTACAGGAAGACTGACCGACTGAGAGCAGGGTGTTTGTGTCTCTCTTCTCAGTGAGCGAAAACCACACAACCATCAGGTCCTCAGCTCAGGCCCACTGCTTCACTAGAAAAACCACAAAGGGTATTTTTATCTAAAAGTGGGTGAGCAAGTGAGATGTTATTGACAGCATGAATTTGTCTACTAACATTTTAAATTCAAACCTAAAAAGCAGTATGTCCAGGATGTCAGTAATTACATTTAGTCAGTATGAACAATTTGGGTGCAATAATATAGAATAATGTAGAATTTTGCATAATTCAGTTAATACCAGTAAGATACCGATCATTAACACTATAAGGTCATGTTGCTGAATCTCATTGTTAAAGTTAAATGAATCTACGCATTTTTATACACACAAGACTGTGCTTAGTTCATCTTTCAGTCAAAATCACACAGTGAGGCAAATCTGACCATCTTAATTGTTTTTGCTTGTGTGGAATGGCATCCCATGCAGGCCTGTGCTCTGTGCTTCCTGGGACAGGTCCCACCCTCTCCAGACCCCGATGAGAATTAGTAGTCGCTGGATAAAAGATTGACAAAAGATAAAAATACAAAAGTCATTCTTGCTGTCTAACCTCTGATTACTGCATGACATTTCTGATTTCTGATAACTGATAAGTAGAAAATATGTTTAGTCTCTTGCTTGGTGGTAAGAAAAAAGGAGAACCACAAAGAGCACAGTCATTTTCAAGGTTATTTCTCACTGGTCAGTGTGAAAGGCTGCGTCATTAATATAACGCCGGGCTCAGCACAGTGACTGCACCTGCGCTGCACTGTAGAACACAAGCCAGGCTGCAGACCATCAGCCCTGAAAGTTAAAACAGGACTCGTATGTGTGTCATGTGGTGTTTAATAAAAATTTACAGGACAGAACATAGTGGATTCAGTTTCCTTTGCTCTTACACTCCCAGTCCAAAGTGTGGCCACGACTGCTGTCAATGCATCTGTCTCTTTTTTCACCTTAATTTTTCACCTGTGTTATTCACCTTAATATCAAAAGGCTCCAAAGCAGTACAGTAATGCAGAACAAATATTGTAACTAACAAGGAAGTGGGGAGGTAATGGACAGAAGTGTTGGTTTTTGGTAACTCCACTCCTCTGACCTCCACTGTAATTTTAGGTTCCTTGGAACAATATTGTAAACCAGTCATCACACACCTAGGGGTTAAAGTCGACACCAACCTTAAGTTTGACACTCAGATAAGGTTAGTTGTCAAGTCAAGCTTTTTACAATTGAGGCAGTTGGCCAAAATAAAGCCAATTCTTTCTAGGCAGCACTTTGAGACAGTAATCCACTCTTTTGTCACTACTAGTTTGGACCACTGTAACGCCCTCTATGTTGGGGTTAGAGGCTCCACTATTGTTCACCTCCAGAAGGTTCAAAATGCTGCCGCACATGGAAATATGAGCATGTCTCCCCCATTTTAGCCTCACTCCACTGGCTGCCCGTACATTTTAGGATTCATTTTAAAATTCTGTTATTTGCTTTTAAAGCCCTCAGTGGTCTTGCTCCATCTGACCTGTGTGAGCTGCTTCACCCTTACACCCCCACCCGCTCTCTCAGGTCAGCTGATCAGCTGTTCCTGACGGTTCCTAAGACTCAGCGTGAGCTTAGAGGGGATCGAGCCTTTGCAGTCGCAGCTCCTAAAATGTGGAATGACTTGCCTTTTCACATTAGAGAGGAATCCCCTCTGTCCGTTTTTAAATCTCTTCTAATCTCTTCTCCTTCACCTTTGACACATTGTGAGATGTTAATTTTAATAGTAAATCTTATTTTAATCTTAGCCTTTTCTTTATTAATTAATAGATTTTTTTAAATTTTTATTAATGGCCTTTTACTCACATTGAATGTTTTGGTTTTTATTAAATTTCTTTTACTTCGTTTTTAAGTGTGTGAATGTTTTTATTTATTCCTTTGTGCAGCACTTTGGTCCATAAGGTTGTTTAAAGTGCTTTTCAAATAAAGAGCTGGATTGGATTACATTGGAAGATGGCTCAACAAATCTCTTTCACAGAATGTAAAATTCGACAGAGGGCGCAAGGTGACATTCTGTCAGGGGCCCAGAATTTTTAGCTACACCTCTGTGTTACTGTGTTTTTTTTGTTCTAGCCATCAATAACTCTGGAGTTGCTATATCGCCACCTGGTGGTGAAAAGATCAGACAAAAATATGTACACATGTTACCAACAGTTTGAAATTGAAGTGCAGAGTTAACAGGTTTAATTAATCGTCCCCACGGATGCCAGTCATGAAATTTGAGAATTGCAAATTAAAACACAGGAAAAAATCAGGAACACTACAAGATAAAATATTTAGCAAACACTCAATGTGCATCCAGGGTGACAAGGGACAACTGGAGGATGATATGACAATCTGACAGTGACATTCACAGCACTTTATATGTTGCCAAAAACAGAAAATGGGATTAAAATCAAGAATCAGAAATCATGTATGAGGGTGGGGCTGCTTGGTGGTGCAGTGATTAGCACTGTTACCTCCCACCACTGGGACTCAGGTTCGAGTCTCCGCCTGGGTCACATGTGTGGGGAGTTTGCATGTTCTCTCTTGCTAAATTGGCCGTAGGAGTGCATGTGTGTGTGAATGGTGTGTGAATGTGCCTTGCAATGAGCTGCCCCCCCGTCCTGGGTTGTTCCCTGCCTCGTGCACAGATCCTTCCAGGATAGGCTCTGGACCCCCCGCGACCCAGTAGCATAAGCGGTTTAGACAATGGATGGATGTATGAGGGTGAGTCACAATGACGACAGCTGCTCTGTTGACTTGGTCCCAGGAGTCGTCAGCGTTGGTCTGCCGGGGCCCCCGTCCTGTCTGTGGAAGCACCCGTCTTGTTGGCTGTTCTCTCTGCCTGGGCCCCCTCTCCTGCTGCCTCACGTTTGGGTTGAAGTGGCTCCCCAGTGCTTCTGTAAAGCTCTTTGTGTATCTTAGAAAAGGGCTGTATAAATGTAACATTCATTCATTTATTCAAGGTCCCAGCCAGAAGAGTGCAGTACTACACTGTCCCCCACAGCCTGAATCAGCTGGATGTTATAGGATTAAGACACTTCCTGCATTAGGCCATTTACCCTCAGTGTATTTCCATACCCTGACAGGATGGATGACAATACTATGGCCCTAATTTTCAATACACAGTTTTCACAGGAGTCTCACCCTCATCCACATTCTCTGCATTCCTTATCTCATGCTTCTTTGCCACCCGCATCTCCTCTGCCTGCTTTGTCTCATTTTCCCACAATTGAAACACCGTCCAATTTGTCTCTGTTTTAGTTCTACCACATTAGTCCCTGAGCAACCAGTCTGATCCCGTTCCTCTAATTTCAGATGCATCTGGCTTATCTGATTGGGACTGAAGCTGCTGTTACTAGGAAAACCACATTCGTCCCACTGGGGCAGGTCTGACACCGCGTCCTTCCCATATGTCTCCCATAATTGTTGTACAGAATTTCAGCTGGAGTTCTTTCCCAGAAGCAAGTAATTTCACTTTAGCACCTGTTCAGTAAAAGTCAAGTAGGTCTTTAATGTTATTTTTAACTTTACACAGTTGAGTATAGTACAGTTACAAAAGAAACTGTTTCCCTCGGACCAAGGTGCTACTTAAATTAACAGAAGACTAACACATACCAACCTAGCAACATACTGTATGGTGCATAATGAGCAAAAACTGTGCAAACATTGCAGGACAGTGCAAAAAGAGAGGACAACTGACACCAACGAGCACAAACAGCACAGTAAACCCAGTACTGAGAAGGCGCAGTTTGGTTGTCCAATGAGGTAGCAATAAAAATAAATAAAAGTAACTGTAAACATGGCGACAATAAGATAAAAAATAGTAGTTAAATAATAAAGTGTGTTAATGAGTGTATGTGTGTGTGGTATCAGATTAGTCCCTGAGAGTTCAGTAGTCTGACGGCATGGGGGATAAAGCTGTTTGAGTCTGGCTGTGAAGGCCCGAATGCTCCGGGACCTATTTCCAGAAGGCAGGAGGGTGAAACGATAATGTGAGGGGTGGGTGGGGTCATCCACAATGGTGGTGGCTTTGCGGATGCAGTGTGTGGTGTGAATATCTGTGATGGAGGGGAGAGATATGTTAGGGTTATCTTCTTCTGAAGATGCGCTGGAAACAAACCAGTCTCTGAACACAGAACAACACAGACAGCTGTGATGACGTTTTACTTGCTGCAAGGTGTAGGGAATCCACTTGCAGAGTCTCCGCAGTTTCAGCAAAATGATGGTTTATTGAACAGCAAAAATAATACAATGTAATACAGTGTAGAGACACACCGGGTACTGAAAGGCAGCTCAGATACAAATTGAAGACAGTTCTTCACCCCCCTTTATACCCAAAAAGGCCCTCCCCACCAAGGTGTTGTGTGTAGGTGTTGTGAGTGAATTTACATATAAAGAGTGACCCCCTGGAGTGTGAGGATCCTGAGACAGGGACGGGACAGGACAGGGTGGAGACTTTTATGATCATTGTAATTCAATTCTTATCACCTTATCTTATCCTTATCACCATAGTGGTGCCAACTGGAACCCCCATTCTCTCCCTGGCTTCCCCCATGATCATAAATTCCTAACATTGTCTGCATTCAAATGATCAACCAAGAACCTTGGGACATTTTTACCACTTTTCCTTACAAAGGGAAGCCCGGTCCTGACCTCGAGGTGTCAGCCTCTCAGTCGAACTCAGCCAACTTCGAAAGAGTAACTCCCCTCGCAGTGTCTTTTATTGAGGTACACAAACAGGATATGCAACTGACATTGAACATTGTTTGTCACCATATATGGGGTGGAAATATTCAAGCGACAGTTCTTGAGACGTGTTATTGCTCAATTAAGATCAAGCTGCGGCAGGGTGTTGTTTCTAAGCGTCTAGCAAAATGATGATAAAAAAAGTACATATTTCTCTAACACGATACTCCCAATGATTTTCTCACCTGTCATCACTATCTGTTGTAGGGACTTGTGATCTGAGGCGACACAGTTCTCAAAGCAGACCGTGATGCAGCTGCTCAGGGTGCTTTCAACAGTTCCCCAATAGAGTGTGAGAATGGGAGATGGGCTTTTCTGAGCTTCCGTGGAGAGTAGAGGTGCTGCTGTGCTTTCCTTACTATGGAGCTGATGTTGAAGGACCTGGTGAGATTCTCCGCCAGATGGACAACAAGGAATCTGGTACTCTCTACGATCTCCACAGATGAGCCATCGATGTGCAGCAGAGAGTGGTCACTCTGTGTTTTGTGTTCTTCTAACGTCAACAACCATCTCTTTGGTCAACATTCAGAGACAGGTTGTTGGCTCTGCAGCAGTCCGATAGTCATCACACTTCCTCTTTGTATGCTGAGTCACCGTTTTTATTGATGAGACCCACAACAGTCTTGTCATCTGCCTGATGTTGATGATGGAATTCGAAATGTGCATTGCTGCTCAGTTGTGAGTCATCGGAGTTAACAGCAGTGGGCTGAGCATAAAGTCCTGGGTTCCTGCTACAGCGTCTGAGCAGTTGCCTTCGTCGCCCATAGCTCCTGCGCAGCCCGAGCAGCCGCCTCCGCTGCCCCCTGCGGCCCCAGAGCCCGAGCAGCCGCCGCCTGCTTTGCCCGTAGCTCCTGAGCAGCCGCCTCCGCTGCCCCCTGCGGCCCCAGAGCCCACGCCCGAGGCGCTCCCTCCGCCTCAAATGACTGTGCCCCCTGGGGCTCTTGTTCCTGGCCCCACTCCTGTCCCTGACCCAGCTCCAGACTTTCCTGCCCTAGTCCCCGAGGAGGTCCCGGACAGTCTGACCACCGTGTGTGCCACGCCCCCTGATTATCCACGTGTGCTTCCCTGATCGTACCCAGCTGTGTCCGATTATTTTCAATCAGTCCTGTCTATTTGAGTTCATGTCTTACTAGAGTTCAGTGTCCGTCATTGAAGTCCGTCTGCGTGAGATGTTTCCTGCACCCCGTGTTCCTAATAAATCCCCGTATCCTGCCTGCCTTGCCTGTTTCCTGCCCGTCCGCCGCTCCCGTTAAATGGCGATCGTGACACAAGGCACACGCACATCAAGTACCAATGCAGCAAATACAGATGAACAATTTAGGAGGAATACTAGTCAAAGGAAGGAAGAAAAGCAGCCCACCCTATCTCATGGTCACGGACACAAACATCAGGGAGTGTTATGAAGAAGACATCACACTTAACACCATTGGTTTTATGCAGTGAATTACACCAGAGAGAGTTTTTACATTCTAGCTGTGTTACGTAACATTCCTCAGCCTTCAGGTTTTTTCCACACAATGCACGACATGCAGGGGTGCCAAACAAAACAGCGGAACTGCAGTGTAGCCAATTATTTGTTTCAGTAGTTTTAAGAAAACTAGAACATAAAATGTTTGTTTTACTTAGTCCACAAAAGAGTTTTTACCTATCTTAGTGTATTTTACATCACATACACTCTCGGTCCGTTGTGGAGTCCATCCCACTGTAGTTGGAGAATGCTGCCATCAGTCGCTTGGTGTAGCACTCGCAGGATTTACCAGGCTCCTGTTTAAACTGATGCATCATGCCCCAGTCCATGCGCAGGAGGACCAGTCTCTGAAGGGCTGTCGCATGGTGAGGCCTGTTCTGCCTGGGGTCCAGCAGGTCACTGGCAATGTCCTTCAACTCACAGTGGGCTTGCGTTCATAGTGGGGTACCGCAGGGTTCGATTTTAGGACCACTATTGTTCCTAATTTACATAAATGATATGGATACCAATATATACAGTAAACTGGTGAAATTTGCAGATGACACCAAGGTGGGTGGTGTAGCAGATACTGAATTAGTGGCTCAGCAGCTACAGCGGGATCTTGATTTAATTAGTGACTGGGCCGATACCTGGCAGATGAAATTTAACGTCGATAAATATAAGGTACTCCATCTAGGGAGCAGAAATATAAAGTACAGGTATTTCATGGGTGTCACTGAAATAAAGGTAGCTGATCATGAGAAAGACCTTGGTGTGTATGTTGATGCTTCCATGTCCCATTCTCGCCAGTGTGGGGAAGCAATAAAAAAGGCCAATAGGATGTTGGGGTATATCTCCAGGTGTGTGGAGTTTAAGTCAAGGGAGGTAATGCTAAGATTATACAATTCCTTGGTGAGACCTCACCTAGAATATTGTGTGCAGGTTTGGTCACCATATCTTAAAAAGGACATTGTGGCCTTAGAAAAGGTGCAGCGTAGGGCCACAAAAATGATTCCTGGTCTTAGAGGAATGTCATACGAGGAACGGTTACTTGAGCTAAATCTGTTCAGTCTCAAGCAAAGGAGATTGAGGGGGGACATGATCCAGGTATATAAGATTCTAACAGGTTTGGATGCTGTTCAACCAAATAGTTACTTCAGCATTAGTTTAAATACACGAACTCGTGGCCATAGGTGGAAATTAGCGGGAGAACATTTCAAGCTGGATTTAAGGAAGCACTTCTTTACGCAGCGTGTAGAGTATGGAATAGTCTTCCTGATAATGTAGTGCAAGCTGAATCCTTGGGTTCCTTTAAATCAGAGCTAGATAAGATTTTAACGACTCTGAGCTATTAGTTTAGTTCTCCCCAAGCGAGCTTGATGGGCCGAATGGCCTCGTCTCGTTTGTATAGTTCTTATGTTCTTATGTTCAACTCCTTCATCTACAGTGTCAGATGAGCAAACCTTATCTCCCCCTTGAGGATTTGGACATACCAACATAGGGGCAAGAATTTCTGCTACCTCGTCCTGCTGCCTGAGCGTTTCGCCACGGCACTTCTTCACCGAGAAGGAGGTAGAGTCGGGTGCTGAATGGTTATGATCCTCGTCTGCAGGGGGGAGAGGGGAAGGGGCAGGGGAACCACTGGCTACTCCTCCCTCGGTGGCATAAGGAGGAAGCTGCTGTTTGGGCAGCAATGCTTGGGCAGGAGCCACACAGTTTATTTCTGGGTATCTAATTAGCGGACACCATTAGGTCCCTTCAGGGGCTCCACAGACAAACTCATTGACAAAATAGAATTGTCACAGAAAAATTCTTTGTCACATGCTCAGTCGACATGGACTGTGTGCTATTTACATATTTTTGGCACAAACGAAATCTCATATGCATATCGATGTATCTTTGGCACAAGTGGACCTCCATCACTTTAAAGAGGGTAAACTCTGATCAGGAAATTTACGACGTCAGAATAAACGGATTTTTTAACAGAAGTAACTGACATGCCCTAATAAGGAAATGCATACAATCAGAATACAATATCTGTGGTTTTTAACAGTGGTAACAATCTGATAATGAAAGGAATCAGATCAACATTTCTATAGCATGTAACAGAGCTTGCTCCCCTCCAGAACTCATTGTTCCAGTAGTTATCTGAAATCATCTGCAGGAGCTATTCTTTTATTTGTATATTAAGCATAATTATTCATGAATATTATTGATTATGTTTATTTGTTTAATGTTTTTATTTATTCGTATTTATTGTTTATAATATAATGTTATATAGTATTGCAACACTTGAAACGAGAGGTACTTGCCTGCCTTAGTGATATTTACTATTGTCTAAGTGTATTCCCACCTGTAGGAGGCAGCAATGGTTGTTATTAAAGGTGCTGAGATTACGCGGCTCAGGGCTGAAGGTGCAAAGTGAAACAGTCATTGACCGTATTTGCCATGTGTGATGGTGTCTGCATATCGGCCCTTTTGCGCCAAACAAACCAGTTCAAAGTACTGTGTGTTAAAATATCATATGAATAAATCCTCTCAAGAACTAAACTCAATATCGTATCCTCATCATTCAACGCGTCTGACTTTTGCACCTCTTACCACAAGGCAGTGGATTACATGGGGAAATTACAAACAAGGAGAATTTAATCTGTTTTTCCTCTACATTGTCGTTATTCAGAATATTACAGACTATGAACAAAAACGGACAATGTAAGAAAATAAAAAAATGTGTATGACAGAAAGCTAGAGTATTTTTGCAATGGTGAGCACTAGCTGGTTTATGTACTAGCTCACACTCAAGAAACAGCATAAATGCTACTCATACACAGTTGGGGGGCAGGGGTCAGTCCTTGTGCCTGTAATGAGGTCACCAGTTGAAACTAACCCAGCCTCAGCACGTCTGTGGGTCCTTGAGCAAGGCCCTTAACCCCCAGCTCCCTGGGCGCCCCAACAGGTAGCTGCACTTCGCGGACAACTTACTCCACAAAGAGTAAGTTGAGGGAGACATAAAAAACACAATTTCCCCACGGGGATTAATAAAGTCCATCCATCTATGGAATATTATTTAGCACTATATAACGCAGAATATAAGAATTACGATTTTATAAAAAGTATGCCAAATATCCATGATATAATCATTACAATGTAAACATTATAATGTAATCAACACAATGGAACCAACTGAGTATGTATTTGCACCTTTTGTTAGTCTGAGTTTCTGTTAGCTACTTTGTTAGTCCTGAATCTATGAATATTCACATTTTTATCGCGTATATTTTATCACTATGTAAAAGGACAAATATATTATCAACCTTTTAGTGAGACAATGTGTAAACGGCTGAAACTACCAAGGTTTACTACTGAAGGAAGGGATTCACCTGAGTTCACCAAAAGTTCATGGCTGAGTATTTTTAAAAAACCAAGTGGAGCTGCTCGCGCCACTATTATGTTCAACCGAGAGGCCAAACGGTAAAAGAAATGACTGTCAAACTTATCACCTAGGGGTAAATATAAATCTATACAAATATCACCTGCATGCACATTACTTCTTTTACAATAACCAACTCCTGATCCATACTGTTAGTCGTGAAAAAAATAACTATTGTGTACATAGAGGCCCTGTGTAAAAAGATAACTGCCAAGGAAAAGATCAAAAACATTTATTTCAAGGATTCAAAGTTTTTATGGTCATGTACAGTGTACAGTGCAGTTCTTATTTGATTAACTTGAATGTCTTCACAGACAAGACGATTAAACAAATAAAGCAGCGCAACATTATAGTAACTAACAACAAACAAAGCTCATGAGTACTATTACAATATTCATATCATTTATTTAAATTTAATTTTACCAAGTAAATTAATTGAAAAGCAGTTACCGCTTTACCTGCTTCTCGGGAGAAATAGCAGATATACAAACGTCATGTATGTAACTAAAATCTTAAGCCAATAAGGGCAAAGTTGTGTCGTAATGGAGGCGGATCCAGCCTGTGCAGCCTGCTAAGAGGTGCTGCCTGATGTGTCTTGCTCTCGCGGAGTTTTGGTACCATGTGACATGGTGACGTAATGCAACGGGCGATAAAAAATATAACCATGATGCATTGCGTCAGGACCAGAATGCATTGCTTTAAGCTAGCGCTGTATGTGGGTGCATGAAGTGGAAAGCACCCAATAATAAACATAACAGTTTTTTAAAAAATGTTTTCTTCACCGGTGCAGTGAATTTAAATAAAGAGCTATGATGGTGCTGCAAATGGCTTTGCATAGTAGTTAGTAGTAGCATTAGCCGCTGTGTGCGGCATTAGCTTTCTACAGTCCTTACAGATGGTTCGTGTTTTGTCTGTCTCCCTTTCGCCATTTATATTTTCCGCCGGGCACCCGAAATGCTGACACACAAAAGATTCAAAAGTGTCTGGGGTATCTACTATAGTAATTTAGTCAGATGCCGACATATTTACAGCAGCTCATTTGCAGCGCATTCGTGAAACGGCTTTTCGCTCCAACGAGAAATCTCGTCATGTTGTAATATCGCGAGATCTCGTGACACGCGTTTCACTCCCACTTCTTAGTAACAGTCATGATTTGATAAAGTGACAACCTGCGTAATAATTGGTAATACATAGAGTTTGCTATTGTTCAGGCTAGCAGACTGTTATGGCTTGAGGTTAATGGTGCCTGTTACTTGTGAATTTTCACATTTGCAGGGATCTTCTGCCTCGTGAACGTGAAACGGGTAATTATGCTAAAAGAAGAAAAAAGCAGAACTGCAATGTGTGTAAGGCTGGTGCTGATTTTTCAGTCTGAACACAGTAAAATTTATACAAATTACCTGTATTCAAACTTGTATTCTTTATATAGTTTGGTTAATTACTATTTAAAAGTTTTATCTGCGCTCCATTGTATAACTTATATTGGAGACTTGTATGTACTTTTCGATTGGAAATGGTTAGCTGTATACAGGGGCGCCGCTAAGGGGGGGAAAGTTGGGACAATTCTAAGGGCCCACGCCCTTTAGGGGCCCCCAGAGATCTGAATGGGTGTGGTAGGGGGGCCCAACCTCATATTTTGTCATAGGGCCCAAAATTGCTAGTGGCGCCCCTGGCTGTATATACTTTGAATATTTTTATGATTAATTTCTTTGTTTATTTAATTTGGCAACAGATCTGCACTTTTAGCAGTATTGCTGTCAATTTTTGTGAAAGTTGTTACTAAATAAAACAAAAGAAGCAGACTTGTGTAAATCCTATATTGGTCGTGTATTCTTCCTGTAGCGTAGTGACAGCTTTTTGTACGGAAGCCGTGAACGGCTGTGCTTGCAAATATATTTTCTTCTGAATAATTAGAAGGATAAGCATATTTTGTCGCCGCCGCGAGATAGTCATGCCATACACAGCTCTGCTCGTTTTTGTACTGTAACCGTGTTACTTAATTTGCGAATCCATGAATTTAACGTTGACATTAAGTCAACATTGACATTGACAACGTTGACATTAAGTGTTGCACCTATCTAGTGTTTTACCGTGAAGGGCATGTTATATCTTGTCTCTAAGTCGCACTATGGTCCAGGGGAATGCTATGTCATATTAGAACATGTGTCGATGATGTGGCAATATAAATATTTTAGAATACTGTCAGTTTTAGTTTCAGAAATCCATCATTTGAGAAAAAAGGCCAGTCACGACAAATATATATGGAATATAACAACAGAGGTTAGCTGTATTTGTTTAAGTGTAAAGATGCACATAGAAACATGCATGAGCTCATCTGAGAATAAACTGAATGCAATGAAGATTTGTGACTCCTGCTGGAAAATGCGAATAGTGGCAGGGTCTTCAAGCAGTACATTTGTCTGAGAGTCAGTTAATATTAGGAAAAGCACCGTTTTTTTTTTCAATGGCGCTAATTATCAAGAAGGAAATGGAGTACCCCAGTACCTGGTTTACGGGCACTGGAAGCTCCAGTATCAGTCAGACTTTCATGTAAGTATATGTGTGTTTAATGACTTGTGCATGTTTCATCTTTACCAGGGGCAGAGGGGAAACTCAATAAATAGCCTTCTCTCACACTTCCAGGCCTGCAGAACTGAGCATGTCCCCTGGTTTTGTGCATATGTCTGTAGGCTTTGAGTTTTTCCTATGGGGGCTTCAATTTCCTCCCAGAGTACAAATACGTGCAGATCAGTTGCATTGGGGAGTCCATACTGTGATGCTGAGTGGGTGTAGGAGGAGATTGAGAGATGAAACTCCGGATGATTTACTCCCTCGGCTAACTAACCAGAACAGGATCGTACCAATACCAAAATGATAAGTTTATAAATGTTTTTCACTACCCTGATTCATTCAGTTATTTCTGTTTGTTAATTCCATCCCCCAAGCAAATACATAAATAAACAAACAAATATTCAGGGGGAATGTGTCATAGGTGATAGAATCAGTGGATGAATCTAAAGAAAAAAAGTAATGATTTCTTTCTCTCCAAAACACAATGCACAAAACTCTTAAGTTAGGTAAGACATTGAAATTTTATGACAGTAGCATGATGCAGAGGAACAACAGAAGGAAAAATCTAACTAAACCTGAGTCAACTAGGACTAATTACACTAAATTAAGTGGAACACACAAAATACCTAAAACAACTTAATAAACAAGCAAGAAATATTACATTTGATTAACTATACTGATGCCTGAGGGAAGTTCTTGTGCATAATGCAGCAAGTATATACAGCTGCAGAGACACTACACATAGTGCAAATAAATTAAAAAGTATACAGTACACACACTGATTCCTGAAAAATCTAAATACCATGGAATACTAATGAAATACTGATGATGATGATAATAATAGAAATAATAATGAATTAGTTTAGGGTATTATGCAATTGACATGTACAATTAAAAAAGAAATTGCACCAGACATTTCCTGTGGCAAAGAAGGGTTGCTTTGTGCCACATTACTCAAGTCAATTCACTTTATTTTGTATAGTACATTTTCATAGCCTTACATTGTCTCAAAGCACTTTACTTTGTCCCTGCCCAATTGTCCCAGTGAGCAAGATCTAGCCTGAAAAATTAGAAAGCGACATTGGCAAGGATAAACTCAGTCATAGTAAGAAACCTTTGGAGGAACCAGAGTGAAAGGGGGAGCCCATCCTCCACAGGGCAGAAGTCAGGTTAACAAAGTCCTGATTTATATGGTTTATATGGTTCAATTAGTTAAGTCCGGATGTAAATACAGAATAACTGGCAGCAGGGCACACAGGAAAGACGTAAACAGGCAGGAGGGCAGGCAGGAGGGTGGCACAGGCAGGACGTAATGGGCAGGAGGGCGGGCAGGCAGGGCAGCACAGGCAGCCAGAACTGTTTTGCCACTGCAGTTTGTTTTACAATTTCATCTGCATTTGTTCCCCCAAGGTATAACAGCAGCTAATTTATGAACATGCTGCTTTTCAGAAAAGTTTAATTTCCAGGAGCATGACCAGTGCATACATTTAGTGTTGATGGTTCTTTGTAAAATGGATGTTCTGTACTTTTATTGATCTGTCCATCCATCCATCCATCCATCCATCCATCCATCCATTCATCCATTTTCTAACTACTTCTGATGAAGTTCCGGGTTATGAGGTATCCTGAAGCCCAGGCAATATGGGACAAACACACACATGCACACACATAGGGTATACCTATCCTTATGGGGCCCGCTCATTGACTTCTATTGGATAAATGCTAACGCTAACTATGACAATCTTAACCCCCACCCTGCCCTAACCATAACCATAAGTAACCAAGCAAAATAAAAGAGGTTTTGCATTTTTAGTTTTTCCACAGCAGTCACAGATTTTTATAAAATAGAGTTTTCCTGGTTTTCAGTTTCGTGGTCCCCATAAGGGAAAAAAAAAACAGGTATTTATCACGCTATGGGGTAGGATAGGTATACCCGCTCGCACACACACACACAGACATGCACACAAATGGATAGATCACCACAGTTACTATGGATGTCGATCCTGCAATAATGAGACAGAACTATCATACTTAACAGGATCATATCCCTAGTTCTACATATGCATAATTATATTTAAAAAAGATCCCACGCACCCAGCACATGAGATGTTTGAACTTCTGCCCTCTGGTAAACGTTACCGCAGTATGCATTGCAGAACAACCAGATTTAATAAGAGCTTCTAACCCCAAAGCCATCAGAATACTAAATGCTAATGAACATACGTTTATGTGAAACCCTACTCTCTCTTACTCTCTGTGCACTTTATTACCACAACTGGTATTAAGTTTACTTTTTATTTATATAGTATAGTGCAATAATATAATCACGATTTGTGTGTGAGTGTGCCCTGTGATGGGCTGCCCCCCATCCTGGATTGTTCCCTGCCTCGTGCCCATTCCACATTCCGGGATAGGTTCCGGACCACCCGCGACCCAGTAGGATAAGCAGTTTGGAAAATGGATGGATGGATATAACTAACATAAGACAGACATTACACCTAACAAACAATAAACACGAAATAAAGGAGTGGATACAAAAAAATGTAATGCAATGACCAGATTTAACACCTGGATTATGTCCCACCTTAGTCTCCTTTGCTCGAGGCTAAACAGATTCAGCTCAGCTAACCTCTCCTCATTAAACATTCCTCTAAGACCAGGAATCATTCTCCCAGCCAAGCAAGCCTGAGTCCGGCTTCCACTCCCCCGATCCCCAGCAATGTTAACTTGGAAGGGCGTATTCTGTATGCACAACTGAGACAACCCAGGTGGAGCTCAGCTTATTGGCTGGCAAAATTGCCTTCAGGTATCACCCACCCTAGTGAGAGTCCAAGCTAGGGCCGTTCTCAGAACTCACCCTAAACGAAGTCCTGCTCAAAAGTTGTAATGACCGCCTGAGGTACCTGTCAGCCTTGCCCGTAATGAGTCAGTGGGTGTAGCCGGGCTGACACGCTTTTGGGCATCCAATTGCTGAGAACTCCCCTTCGGTTCTGACAAACTGTACGATCACAAGCAGTGACAGCAGAGCCACAGACAAGCTCAACCAACAGAGAGCGAATGGTAAGCACCCAGCACCCGAAGGGCTCAACTGATCACATCCAAACGACTTCCTGATGGGATTGTGTACGTAACTGGTTTACTGTTGTTAATAGTGGTTGAACTTCTATGCAAGTCCCCTTGTTGGGGGAGAGGGAATGAATGAAAGCATAAGGTGAAATAAACCTAAAATAAATCAAAAAGGTTAAACGGGAATCAAACCAAATGAATTGTGTTTCTTATTCAATTGTAAACATCAATTAGGTTATGCAACAATAACCTAATTGGATGTTAATGTATTGTGATCAAACTGATTTAGTCCGTGAAGTTGATTCCTGCTTTCAGGCAAGAACCTGTGTGTCCAATTATGCGTGTTGTATCACCGCAGTTGACCACCAGAGACCCAACTCAGATGTTGTTAACCTACTATGGCGGACCACTAGAGGTGCAATTTCAATGGAGTGGCACTGCTATGGCTTGCCACTAGAAGCGCAATTTCAAAATTGAGTGGTAGTTCTATGCCTGACCACTAGAAGCGCAATTTCGAAATGGAGTGGTAGTTCTATGCCTGACCACCGGGGGCGCAATATCGAAATGGAGTTGTAGTTCTATGCCTGACCAATGGAGGCGCGATTTTGAAATGGAGTGGTAGTTCTATGCCTGACCACTGGAGGCGCAATTTCGAACTGGAGTGGTAGTTCTATGCCTGACCACCGGGGCGCAATATCGAAATGGAGTGGTACTTCTATGCCTGACCACCGGGGGCGCAATATCGAAATGGAGTGGTAGTTCTATGCCTGACCACCGGGAGCGCAATTTCGAAATGGAGTGGTAGTTCTATGCCTGACCACTAGAGGCACGATTACGAAATGGAATAGTAGTTCTATGCCTGACCACTAGAGGCGCGATTTCGAAATGGAGTAGTAGTTCTATGGCTTGTCACTAGAAGCGCAATTTCAAAATTGAGTGGTAGTTCTATGCCTGACCACTAGAAGCGCAATTTCGAAATGGAGTGGTAGTTCTATGACCTGACCACCGGGGGCGCAATATCGAAATGGAGTGGTAGTTCTATGCCTGACCACTAGAGGCGCGATTTCGAAATGGAGTAGTACTTCTATGGGCTTGCCACTAGATGCGCAATTTCAAAATTGAGTGGTAGTTCTATGCCTGACCACTAGAAGCCCAATTTCGAAATGGAGTGGTAGTTCTATGCCTGACCACTAGAGGCGCGATTTCGAAATGGAGTGGTAGTTATATGCCTGACCACTAGAGGCGCAATTTCGAACTGGAGTGGTAGTTCTATGCCTGACCACCGGGGGCGCAATATCGAAATGGAGTGGTAGTTCTATGCCTGACCACCGGGGGCGCAAAATCAAAATGGAGTGGTAGTTCTATGCCTGGCCACTAGAGGCGCAATATCGAAATTGAGTGGTAGTTCTATGCCTGGCCACTAGAGGCGCAATTTCGAAATGGAGTGGTAGTTCTATGCCTGACCACTAGAGGTAACCAAAGATATAGCTAGGGCGGTTGCCGACGCTAGATGAGTGACACACACATTTAATGCATGCGCATGCTGCTTGTGGCCTTCTTCTGTGCCTTGCACAGTATAAAACCCCTTAAAACAATTACTGAAGCGAGACGGCGCACGCGTTACGGCGACAGATTTAAATTGTGAGTGCACTATATCTCGTCGCAAATGGTGCTTAACCACGGTGGGTCTCAAGCACAGGAGACTCCCAATTTCTAAATGACACACACTTGGCTCACAGCGCAAAGTTGTGTTAAACTTGCTTTGTCTAAAGCAGGCACACACATACGAGTATGATCCTGATAGGTAACTAAGCTATCGGTCTTATGTCCAAGCGCAAACATAATTTAGGTTAGAACCTCATAACAAGTATTCCCGTTCGCTAATAGAGAGATCTCTCCCAGGATATATAGAAACGGAGACACTCGTCCGAATTGAACCTGGAAACAAAGCGCTACATCTGAGAATCTCGTCAGACATAGGGTTAAAGTTTACTGCAGTTTAATACGAAAGAACTACAATGAAATCACCGAAATAAAACAAAATAATATAACTACTAATAATAGAAATAAAAATAACTATAATAAGCCCATATGATCCCGCTTAAATGCCTTCAGATTGCCATGAGTGCGACTTTTGCAACCAGTTCACAGTAGCGCTTCTTCACTGCACGTTCGGTCATAAAAAGTTTAAATTGTGTGCTCAGAATAAGTTTAAACCTTGTGCCTTGTGATTATTAACCAATTTTTATGCTGAATGGTCGGCTCAAACTCAATTGCGAAACACCGTGAGTCTGTTAATGTGTGACTTAAATGGAACTCATTAATAACCAGTATCACGTAATAACCTGGTTAGAATAGAAGGCTTGTCCAACGAGCTGCGTCACCAGGTAATGTAAACGATCGGTAGCGAAGCTCCCCTCACGGCCAATGAGAGAGAGTCTCGCGATATTTCAGGCGAATTTGAGGTTTCAGAGCGTAGATCGCACAGGCAGGGATTCTTGTGAGCACTCAATGAACGGAGGCTGAAGTTGTGTAAAAGACATGCATTTATTCCTATAACTAACATAAGACAGACATTACACCTAACAAACAATAAACACGAAATAACGGAGTGGACACAAACAATGTAATCATGAAATGCAATGACCAGATTTAAAATGAGTAACCTTAAAAGGGAAAATACTGTTCTGCAAAGCAAGCAATTTGTGGAAATACTGTCCTAAAGTAATATAGCAGGTGAATAGGAGTTTAGGTTGTTATAAATGAAAGGAAGTTTGTTTACTTGGTTGCAGAGTGGGGGGGGGGGGTCTTGGCAGTTGGTTGCGGAGGCTGATGAGCTGATGGGTGATGGCACTCAGGGAGGCGCGGTGTTTGCAGCGGTTGTTGGAGTGGAGCCCCTCTGATTCCCTCTCCTGGTGAAGCTTGGGCTTGGTTGCAGTTCTCTGTCCAGCTGGGTCTTCACTGATAGGCTTCAGGAGGGCTTCTTGTGGGCTTCTCTTCTCTTGGGCTGATGTTCTCTGCCTCTCTTCGTGCTGATGGTCTTTTGTTTTCTCCTCCCTTCTGTTTCTCCTCTCCTGGCTTTGTTCTGAGGTGCCAGGTTTTATAGTGTAAAGTTCGTGAATAGGAGTGACCAGGAATTCGACTCCTGGACCAATGGCTGACCATCCATTTGGCGGGCTTTCGAAGGGGGTCTGTATCAGTCCTTTTGAGATTTATGACCAGAGTGATTTCCCTTGTATTGATGATTTTCGTTAGGCTGGTGTAACTTTTGATATATTCACTTTCGTGGTAACCACTGACCAGATTTGGAAACTGGAGTGATTTTCCATCGGTTTGATACCAAACATGCCATAGCAGCCTAGCGGTTCACACCTCATACCATCTGTAATGATTAATTAATGATTACTTATATTATGTCGTTATGTTATATTACTCACACCTTATTTTATGCCTCACAATCTATATAATTGTAAATATACTGTGTAGCTGCTGGCGCGTTCCAAACTTAAATCTCATTGTACTTACAATGTCAATAAAAACATCCATCCATCCATCTAGGCAGGCCAGTGTCGCCTCCATCCTTCCTGAAGTCAGTGATTCCTTTGTCTTTGTGCTGTTTAGTGCCAAATTGTTTGCTGAACTCCAACCTATCAGTTTCTGGACCTCATCTCTGTAAGCTGACTCATAAGAACCAAAGAGATTTACAAATGAGAGGAGGCCATTCGGCCCATCAAGCTCCTTTGAGGAGAACTTAGCTAATAGCTCAAAAATCTTATCTAGCTCTGATTTAAAAGAACCCAGGGTTTTAGCTTGTGTTACAATAACAGGAAGACTATTCCATACTCTAACTACACGCTGTGTACAGAAATGCTTCATCAAATTCGTTTTAAAATGTTCTCCAGCTAATTTCCACTTATGGCCACGAGTTCTGGTATTTAAACTAACATTGAAATAGCCATTTGGCTGAACAGCATCCAGACCTGTTAGAATCTTAAACACCTGGATTATGTCCCCCCTTAGTCTCCTTTGCTCGAGGCTAAACAGATTCAGCTCAGCTAACCTCTCCTCATTAGACATTCCTCTAAGACCAGGAATCATTCTCGTTGCCCTACGTTGCACCTTTTCCAAGGCAGCAATGTCCTTCTTAAGGTATGGTAACCAAACCCGCACACAATATTCTAGGTGGGGTCTTACCAAGGAATTATATTATCGTAGCATCACTTGCCTTGTCTTAAACTCCACACACCTAGAGATGCAATGTGCCTTCTCGCGTGGTGTTCCTGCAGAGGGAGTCTGTGAGTGCTGGAGATTGGGGGAGGGGGCAGTGTGGCTATGTCTGCTCTGTGTTCCTCCAGACGAGCAAAGAAGCTGTTTAGCTCCTTTGCTAAAAGGGCGTTGCTGTTAACAGTGACGGTGTTGTTGCCTTTGAAGTTTGTAATGTGTTGTATTCCCTGCCACACCCACTGTGGGTTGTTGTATGTGAAGTAGACCTCTATTTTCTGTTTCTCTGCCTGCCTGGCAACCTTGATGCCCCTATTCAGGTTAGCTCTGGCTGCACTCTGTGTTCTTGACTGCGCTGTCTTGTCCTGTAGTATTGTATTGTTGCTCTTGTGTTTATCTTGCACTTTCTCCCTCTGTTTGTGCTCCTTTCACTCTGTATAGTTCTATCTTGCCCGCACTTGTGTCATCTTGTGTTGTTTCTGTTTTTCTTCTTTGTCTTGCACCGTGGTCCAGGAGGAACAATGTTTCCTTTCACTGTGTACTGTGTATATTGCTGAAATAACAATAAACCCACTTGACCACCTGCCTCGATTCATCCTGAAGAGTTTTCCAATGTTGTTCAAAGGTCTGTTTGTTTCGGGTGAAGGACACGCCCCTGGACGTGCTGGATAAGGGGACCACAGATCAGTGTCCTCAGTCCTGCTTCTCCCTTCAAAGCTGAGAGGAAGATGACCCGCCTGCTGGTTCTGGTTTTGGCTTATGGAGCTCTGCTTATCTCCACAGAGGCCCAGCAAGATTACCACAGTCTCCCTGCACTCTACAAGACGGCCATTAAACTCGCAGTCGAAAATGCTCATCAAGGAACCCGTCAGCACATGAATTTCTATAACATCCAGGGCCGTCCGAAGGTAACTGCTGAGAAAGTGTTTACAAAAGTGTGAAACTTTCATCATCTGCAAGCTGAACTAATGAGAATCACATTGATTTTGATGTTTTAATTTCAATGCATATGATGCTTAATGTCTCTTCACAATGAAAGTGATGGTTGTATATCTCAGCCCTGGTCAATTTTACCTTCTCACAGTTTCTCTCTGAATCTGCTGCAGTCAAGTCTGTGACAGTTTGCCATTTTTTGGGTGATTATTGTTTGTTATATTGCCTTTAAAACAGTTGTAGGCAATTTTGTATATAACGTGTTTATGTGATTTAGATCAGCAGTGAATACATTGACATTGAGATTCTCTTGAGAGCAACAAAATGTCCAAAGTCAACTGCAACAGACCATCGGGCTGACTGTATTTTCATGGACAAGAGGGTAAGTAAAGAGTCACTGTGACTGTGAGCATTGGACATATCAGTTAGCAAATTAATTTAGGTTCATGTTAACTTTTTTGATGCCCTGCGGAGGAAAGTTAGCCAACAATAAAGTAACAAATAGATAGGTGGCCTCAAACAGCCAGTTCCATCACCTTATTCTCAAATTTTAGTAGGTTTACAGGCTTAAAGGCTGGATTACCAGGCAGTTGAAATCAGCCTTAAATGGCAGTGTGGTGTTTTGTGGTGAAAGGGCAATTAAATCTGGTCAGAGCAGGGTAGATGCGCAGTGTGAATTACCCTTTAAATTTACCTCTTTAAATAGTGAACTACAGGACCACTTAGCTTGATCGGAGGACAGTATTTTAATACAGAGCAGTGTTCAGTTAAACGGGATTTGTTGTTCATACTTTTAGATGAACTTGCTTTGTATAATATAGCCTTAAGGTGACCCTGCTTTGGAAGCTCTTTCCTCTAAAATTGTTCTGTGTCATTAAACCCTGCAGTCCAGCAGCTCTGCCTTAAATCTTTAGATATATCTTTACTACACCTTCTCTCACTGTATTTATTGCCCACCACTCTTTAAATACTGTTTTTGTGTGTCTGTGTGTTTTTGCAGCCATTCATTAACTGTAGAGTTTGCAGCAGACGGTCTGGTAATAATCTTACACATCCATCAATTGACTGTGTACCAAACAAGAAAGTGGATGAAGTAAGTGTAGAGAGTCTTAGCATTATGGAAATGTAACAGGTGTGTGAATTGTGTCTAAACATGTGGTTAAACTTTGATTGTGTTTGTACATGCAAAAATTTGATCAGAGTACTGTTTATTAATGACAAGGTTACTTTTAATCTGAACAACAGTGGCAGCACCAGGGAAAAGCTTGGGGGGGGGGCTCTAGCTCCTCCTCCAATGACCATAGTACCCCCACAGCACCCCCAAAATATTGGTTTCATTTTTTCTTTAACTATCTGTAAAATCTGTATATTGTGTAAGACATTTTTGCGGTTTTTATAGCATACTTGTAGTGTATTTTTTCTTCAAAGTACACATAGAGGCTCTGTGAGCTAGACGTTAGAATTTCATATTTTATCATATTTTATCCATGCTGTAGCTTATCGTGCTGTGTGCTTCTATACAGCATCTACATAAGCTGAAAAGCTAAAGCACCCGCTCTAAATAATCTCACTCCCCTATAGCACCTGTAGCATTAAGTCACTGGCGCTGCCACTGCTGAATAAACGACTCCAATCTGACTAAACCGCTTAACTTTTCCTCCCCATGTTACATTTCAGGACAAACGACGTAATATGTGTCCTTCTGATAAACCTCCTCTCAGATCTAAAACTGCCTTGGCTTCCAAGGACACTAAAGAAGCTGAAGGAGACTGTCTGGGCTGTTTCTGATGGCTGATGGTCCTGCAATGTGGACCAGAGGAGGAAACTGGAAGGGAAAATGCTTTGCTTTATATCATGCCCACCCAAAGCCCCCAGTGAGTAAGCCATAGGCGCCGATAGCATGGAAAAACTCCCAAGAAGGAAGAAACCTTGGGAGGGACCAAACTCAAAGGGGGAGCCCATCCTCCTGGGGCCGGCAAAGTGTAGGTGCAGGATCACAAAAAACTTAACGAGAGAATTCGACTGTCCCTCACAAAAACTGTAAAGTTTTAGTGGCTAAATTGCTTTTTCTATGCCTTTTCAAACAGGAGGAGATTTGTTTGGCTATATGTAGAAATTTTCTATACAATTTAGACAGCACAGAATCATTAACCTACTTTAATGAATTTATTTATACAACCACATATTTCACACATTTTGACATCAGTCATGCAGTGAAGATACAGTCTCTTTATTTCTTGACGCCAACCCTCCTCATTAATCCGGGCTTGGGACCGACACCTAGTTGAGCTGGCTTGCTCCCTTAAGTGGCTGGGTTAGGCTAAACTATGTACATATTTATAAAGACTACAATAAATTTATAAAGACCTCCCTAAATATGTAGTCTAACAAAACGCAGTTTAAAGAAGGTAGCCTACCTGGTAAACAAAGAAATTAAAAGGCCCACAGCATATAATCGGGCTATATTCCAAGCAGTTTTTAAGAACGTAACCTACATGGCGAAATTGAATTACTTTCTGGACCAACAAACGCAACCAGGCATGAACATTATGCACCTTCCTAGTCTTGATGTAAGTCGTCCTACAGATGAGGACGTTAGGCAGCCTTTAGATCCGACCCATCATGCACTGCAGTTTTTTGCAAATTCCTCAGACGGAAAACCATTAAATACCTCTTCTATTACCTTATATTACCTTATATTCATGTAATAAATATACAAATATCAATTAGTTGGAAATCAGCCAGACAGACGTAATTACTACAAATGGTTTCCACTGTATTTGTGACTCTGAGTGCCGCAGGCTTGGATGCAGTGCCGCACCATTTTGTAAGGCATGCACTGGCCAATCATGTAGCACTTCTCTCAGAAATATTAATGAGACATCACCTACCACCCTGCAAAAAAGAAATTTGCCGCTTGTCCCCCTGCACATGAGCCAACTTGGCTGCGTCAACCAGCGGAGCTCCGGAGCCTCTGGAGAAACACGCGGCAAAAAAGGCTCGCATGCGGTCTTCCAAAGTTTGGGAATACTTCAGTCATGACACCTTTTCTGCGCCTCTACTGTAGCTGGCGTTAATGATGCTGTTTCAGCCATTTTATATTTTCTGTTTACTTATTCTGTCATGTAAGACTGAGACAAATTATCGTTTACGACAATTCTTACACACTGTAGCCTGACTTGCTGACTTAAGTAAGTTTAACTATAAGCTACCTTTGCTAGTGTTTGTGAATAACATGTTTCTCTAGTTATGAAATTATTCCATGTTTTAGCATCTGTTTCAACATTAAAGTCAAATTGGTATACTGAAATATATAAAAACTATTGAACTATTAACTTAAGTCTAACATAGAAAATCCTACTGAATCTCTTAAGATTTTCCTTTTTTGTTAATGCACTAATGTTTAAGAAGTGTCTTAATAAATTGAATTTCAGATTTGTGTGTGGGTGGGAGTGGGTGAATTGTATTAAATTCATACATTCATTCTTTTGGCTCAGACATTACTGACCTAAAACAAATTGAGGCATTGGGTAAGTGCTTAAATTAGCTACTAAATGGCAAAAAATATTCTAAATATCACATTTTCCATTCTTCGGTATAATTTTAACGAATCACCTATGCTGCCAAACATTAACGCATAGATTGTCACAACACTCTATGTTTTAGTTCTTCTTTATGTGTATAGGACGGTGTGATGGTTCTGGTGGTGGGTGTGGCCGACGCTGCTCGCGATGTTTGGCTATGCTGCAGTCCCAGGGACCAAGTTGGAACACATTTCCACCTTCAAGCTTAGGTGGAAAAACGGCACCGAGACCCAGCAGCAGGACAACTTCACTTGTCCAGACAACCAGCCCTGCTTCATCATTGAAGTAAGCCCTGTGAACAGGAGCGAGATGTACTTCTGCAGTGGATGTTATAGCGGAAAGAACATCCCCATCCTCACGTCTGCCGGAGTGCCCCCTCAAGTGGGTGTGTGACTTAACTCGATGGATGAATTGGACAGAATGTACTGTTACTAGAGGTCGACCGATATGGGTTTTTCAATAGCCGATGCCGATATTTAGGAGTCAGGGTCAGGCGATGGCCGATATATGCTGCTGATTTTTTTTGGCCGATAATTGGACGTTTTCCCCTCTATTTGCATGGTAAAATATCACACTAATAATAACAAACGATACACAAAATTTCTCAATTTAGCATTTATTGAATACTCAACTTGGAAACAATAACACATTTATAAACAATAAAAATAGCAGCATCAGAATCTCTGTTAGTGCACAATATAGCAGCAAACTCCTCATGTTTGACGGAAGGAAATTTGTAAACAATACAAAAAGGAATAAGCATGTTATCTTCAGTTGTAATCCCACTTCCAGTCCCTGAGTCTTACTCACCACACTCATACTTCACAGCAATCAGACAGCAGTTAATTAACCAGAAGAGAAAAATGCAAAAACACAACAGAACTTGTAAATAATAACAAACTAATAGACAATAAAAATAGCAGCATCAGAATCTCTATTAGTGCCAAATATAGCAGCAAACTCCTCATGTCTGACGGAAGGAAAATTTGTAAATACACAAAGGAATGAGCACATCTTCAGTTTTAATCCCATTTCCAGTCCCTGAGTCTTCCTCATCCCACAAGCAGGCAAGGCATGTCACCCCGGTTGTGTGACACTTATTTTATATAATAAAATAAGTGCCCCCTGCGGCCCCAGAGCCCGAGCAGCCGTCTCCGCTGCCTGCAGCTACCGCGCCCACGTCCGAGGCGCTTTCCCTGCCTGCAGCTCCCGGGCAGGCGCCCCCTCTGCAGCCTGCAGCTCCAGTCCCTGGCCCCACTCCAGTCCCTTCTCCCCCTGTGACTCTGGTACCCTCACCCCCGACGAGCCCGACCCCGGCCACGGGTCCTTATGTCTGTGTCCCATAAGGGGAGAGGACACAGACGCACGGCTGGGGTCCCACCCGCCCAGCCCCCTGGCTCGCCCTCCCTCGCCGGCGCTAGGGCTTGGTCGGCGCCTGCGGGTCCTGGCCCTCCGGGTCGGCTGTCGTCTGCGGGTCCCCCCTCCGCGGCCTCGTCGCCCTGCCTCGGTCCCTCCTCCGGCGTCTTATCGGTTGCCTGCGGGCCCCCCGACGGCGGCTCCTCATTCGCCTGCTGGTCCTCCCGCTCTGGCGTGTCGGAGGACGTCGCCGTCTGCTGCGGCTCCCCCTCTCTCCTTGCCCTCGCCAGGGTCCCTTCCAGCTCCTTCGTCCCCTTCCCTGGTCTCCCCTCCGACTCCCTCCTTCGTCCCTGCGTCTGTCCCTCACCCCATCTCCTCGGCCCCTCCGGCTCCGGCCTCCCGGCCGCCTGCAGCCCTTCCGGCTGCCTCCCGTCGCCCGCTGGTCTCCCTCGGGCTCCTCTTGGTTCCCCCTCCTTCTCTCCCTGGCCTCCCGTCTTTGTCCCTCCTGCCTCTGCTCCCCCTCGCTTTGTTCCTCCTGTCTCTGTCCCTCCTCTCTTTGTCCCTCGTCCCTCTGGCTTCTGCTCCTCTTTCCCCGATGTTCCCTTCGTTCACTCCCGGTCCTTTTGTCCTGCCTGTTCCCATCCGTGTCCCCCTTTCTGATCTGTTTCTCTGCCTTTCCTGTCTTATGTCAAGTCTTGTCCTGGCTCCTTCCCCTGTGCCAGTTCTGTCTGTCCGTTCTGTTCCCTGTCCCTCATTAATGAGGTTTTACATAGATATACATATATGCCCGGCTTGTCCGCTCCTCGTGTGTGCCACGCCCCCTGATTACCCACGTGTGCTTCCCTGATCGTCTCCTGCTTTGCCCGATTACTTTGATTAGTCATGACCTATTTTAAGTCCTGGTCTTACCTGTTTGCCCTGTCCGTCATTGTAGTTTGTCAATGCCTGCGTTCCGTCCTGCTCTACCCGCTCCGTTTCCCCGATTAAAGACCCGTTTTCACAAACACAAAAAAATTGGTTCAGATAGGCGACGGACAATCTGATTGGCTCAGATAGGCGACGGACAATCTGATTGGCTCAGATAGGCGACGGACAATCTGATTGGCTCAGATAGGCGACGGACAATCTGATTGGCTCAGATAGGCGACGGACAATCTGATTGGCTCAGATAGGCGACGGACAATCTGATTGGCTCAGATAGGCGACGGACAATCTGATTGGCTCAGATAGGCGACGGACAATCTGATTGGCTCAGATAGGCGACGGACAATCTGATTGGCTCAGATAGGCGACGGACAATCTGATTGGCTCAGATAGGCGACGGACAATCTGATTGGCTCAGATAGGCGACGGACAATCTGATTGGCTCAGATAGGCGACGGACAATCTGATTGGCTCAGATAGGCGACGGACAATCTGATTGGCTCAGATAGGCGACGGACAATCTGATTGGCTCAGATAGGCGACGGACAATCTGATTGGCTCAGATAGGCGACGGACAATCTGATTGGCTCAGATAGGCGACGGACAATCTGATTGGCTCAGATAGGCGACGGACAATCTGATTGGCTCAGATAGGCGACGGACAATCTGATTGGCTCAGATAGGCGACGGACAATCTGATTGGCTCAGATAGGCGACGGACAATCTGATTGGCTCAGATAGGCGACGGACAATCTGATTGGCTCAGATAGGCGACGGACAATCTGATTGGCTCAGATAGGCGACGGACAATCTGATTGGTTCAGATAGGCGACGGACAATCTGATTGGTTCAGATAGGCGACGGACAATCTGATTGGTTCAGATAGGCGACGGACAATCTGATTGGTTCAGATAGGCGACGGACAATCTGATTGGTTCAGATAGGCGACGGACAATCTGATTGGCTCAGATAGGCGACGGACAATCTGATTGGCTCAGATAGGCGACGGACAATCTGATTGGCTCAGATAGGCGACGGACGATCTGATTGGCTCAGATAGGCGACGGACGATCTGATTGGCTCAGATAGGCGACGGACGATCTGATTGGCTCAGATAGGCGACGGACGATCTGATTGGTTCAGATAGGCGACGGACGATCTGATTGGCTCAGATAGGCGACGGACGATCTGATTGGCTCAGATAGGCGACGGACGATCTGATTGGCTCAGATAGGCGACGGACGATCTGATTGGTTCAGATAGGCGACGGACGATCTGATTGGTTCAGATAGGCGACGGACGATCTGATTGGTTCAGATAGGCGACGGACAATATGATTGGTTCAGATAGGCGACGGACAATCTGATTGGCTCAGATAGGCGACGGACAATCTGATTGGCTCAGATAGGCGACGGACAATCTGATTGGCTCAGATAGGCGACGGACAATCTGATTGGCTCAGATAGGCGACGGACAATCTGATTGGCTCAGATAGGCGACGGACAATCTGATTGGCTCAGATAGGCGACGGACAATCTGATTGGTTCAGATAGGCGACGGACAATCTGATTGGCTCAGATAGGCGACGGACAATCTGATTGGCTCAGATAGGCGACGGACAATCTGATTGGCTCAGATAGGCGACGGACAATCTGATTGGCTCAGATAGGCGACGGACAATCTGATTGGCTCAGATAGGCGACGGACAATCTGATTGGCTCAGATAGGCGACGGACAATCTGATTGGCTCAGATAGGCGACGGACAATCTGATTGGCTCAGATAGGCGACGGACAATCTGGCTCAGATAGGCGACAATCTGATTGGCTCAGATAGGCGACGGACAATCTGATTGGCTCAGATAGGCGACGGACAATCTGATTGGCTCAGATAGGCGACGGACAATCTGATTGGCTCAGATAGGCGACGGACAATCTGATTGGCTCAGATAGGCGACGGACAATCTGATTGGCTCAGATAGGCGACGGACAATCTGATTGGCTCAGATAGGCGACGGACAATCTGATTGGCTCAGATAGGCGACGGACAATCTGATTGGCTCAGATAGGCGACGGACAATCTGATTTGGCTCAGATAGGCGACGGACAATCTGATTGGCTCAGATAGGCGACGGACAATCTGATTGGCTCAGATAGGCGACGGACAATCTGATTGGCTCAGATAGGCGACGGACAATCTGATTGGCTCAGATAGGCGACGGACAATCTGATTGGCTCAGATAGGCGACGGACAATCTGATTGGCTCAGATAGGCGACGGACAATCTGATTGGCTCAGATAGGCGACGGACAATCTGATTGGCTCAGATAGGCGACGGACAATCTGATTGGCTCAGATAGGCGACGGACAATCTGATTGGCTCAGATAGGCGACGGACAATCTGATTGGCTCAGATAGGCGACGGACAATCTGATTGGCTCAGATAGGCGACGGACAATCTGATTGGCTCAGATAGGCGACGGACAATCTGATTGGCTCAGATAGGCGACGGACAATCTGATTGGCTCAGATAGGCGACGGACAATCTGCCAATCAGATTGCCGAGGCGACGGACAATCTGATTGGCAGATTGTCCGTCGCCTATCTGAGCCAATCAGATTGTCCGTCGCCTATCTGAGCCAATCAGATTGTCCGTCGCCTATCTGAGCCAATCAGATTGTCCGTCGCCTATCTGAGCCAATCAGATTGTCCGTCGCCTATCTGAGCCAATCAGATTGTCCGTCGCCTATCTGAGCCAATCAGATTGTCCGTCGCCTATCTGAGCCAATCAGATTGTCCGTCGCCTATCTGAGCCAATCAGATTGTCCGTCGCCTATCTGAGCCAATCAGATTGTCCGTCGCCTATCTGAGCCAATCAGATTGTCCGTCGCCTATCTGAGCCAATCAGATTGTCCGTCGCCTATCTGAGCCAATCAGATTGTCCGTCGCCTATCTGAGCCAATCAGATTGTCCGTCGCCTATCTGAGCCAATCAGATTGTCCGTCGCCTATCTGAGCCAATCAGATTGTCCGTCGCCTATCTGAGCCAATCAGATTGTCCGTCGCCTATCTGAGCCAATCAGATTGTCCGTCGCCTATCTGAGCCAATCAGATTGTCCGTCGCCTATCTGAGCCAATCAGATTGTCCGTCGCCTATCTGAGCCAATCAGATTGTCCGTCGCCTATCTGAGCCAATCAGATTGTCCGTCGCCTATCTGAGCCAATCAGATTGTCCGTCGCCTATCTGAGCCAATCAGATTGTCCGTCGCCTATCTGAGCCAATCAGATTGTCCGTCGCCTATCTGAGCCAATCAGATTGTCCGTCGCCTATCTGAGCCAATCAGATTGTCCGTCGCCTATCTGAGCCAATCAGATTGTCCGTCGCCTATCTGAGCCAATCAGATTGTCCGTCGCCTATCTGAGCCAATCAGATTGTCCGTCGCCTATCTGAGCCAATCAGATTGTCCGTCGCCTATCTGAGCCAATCAGATTGTCCGTCGCCTATCTGAGCCAATCAGATTGTCCGTCGCCTATCTGAGCCAATCAGATTGTCCGTCGCCTATCTGAGCCAATCAGATTGTCCGTCGCCTATCTGAGCCAATCAGATTGTCCGTCGCCTATCTGAGCCAATCAGATTGTCCGTCGCCTATCTGAGCCAATCAGATTGTCCGTCGCCTATCTGAGCCAATCAGATTGTCCGTCGCCTATCTGAGCCAATCAGATTGTCCGTCGCCTATCTGAGCCAATCAGATTGTCCGTCGCCTATCTGAGCCAATCAGATTGTCCGTCGCCTATCTGAGCCAATCAGATTGTCCGTCGCCTATCTGAGCCAATCAGATTGTCCGTCGCCTATCTGAGCCAATCAGATTGTCCGTCGCCTATCTGAGCCAATCAGATTGTCCGTCGCCTATCTGAGCCAATCAGATTGTCCGTCGCCTATCTGAGCCAATCAGATTGTCCGTCGCCTATCTGAGCCAATCAGATTGTCCGTCGCCTATCTGAGCCAATCAGATTGTCCGTCGCCTATCTGAGCCAATCAGATTGTCCGTCGCCTATCTGAGCCAATCAGATTGTCCGTCGCCTATCTGAGCCAATCAGATTGTCCGTCGCCTATCTGAACCAATCAGATTGTCCGTCGCCTATCTGAACCAATCAGATTGTCCGTCGCCTATCTGAACCAATCAGATTGTCCGTCGCCTATCTGAACCAATCAGATTGTCCGTCGCCTATCTGAACCAATCAGATTGTCCGTCGCCTATCTGAACCAATCAGATTTTCCGTCGCCTATCTGAACCAATCAGATCGTCCGTCGTCTATCTGAACCAATCAGATTGTTTTTCTTACACAAAAAATTATTCCGTTTTCAAAACACTTTTGTGCAAGAAATGCTCCCATGAGCCTGTGTTTAGTGCCTACAGAGGTCTTCTTTTTGCCACTGGTACAGGAGAGTACGGGTCCCACCTTGCCACAGCCAGGCACCTCCACGCTATCGACGGGCCGCGGAATCTCGATGGAGCGCACGTTGCCGTACTTGCAACACTCCTCCCGGATGTCCTCCAGGATCTCCTCGTAGTCCTCGTCGTCCACCAGCTCCTCGGGCATGACCATGTTGAGGAGGCACAGCACCTCCGTGGGCATGCCGGAGCTCTGCAGCCGCTGCAGCCCTGGAACCTGCAGCGTCACCGGCGTCTCGATGATGGCCGTCTGTCCCGGGGGGCGACAAGAGTGTCAGATACCCCCTGATCGTCCAATCGTCTCGAGTAACAGCGAGAAATTTACATGGACCCAAATAAACCCAAGAAATAGGGGCATTAAGCTTCCTGGGAGGCACCCAGGAACCAAGTTGGGTTTAGGACATCAGAAAGGCGGCAGCCGAGGGCAAATACTCACAGCGTTGGCATTCTTAGCCCCCACGCTTGCCCGCTGGACGATGAGCTTCTTGTCTCCGAGCTGCATGCCATTGAGTCCAGCCACGGCCTGCGGGATGCATCCCACACAAGCGTCAGCAATTCCATCCGGAAGCCCCGAGTCACCCCAGACCTTCCAGCTGCTGCCCCACCTCACGCACCTGGTCAGTGGCACTGATGTCCACGTATTCACAGAAAGCATAACCCTTAGACAGTGACGTGGCACTGTCCTTCACAAGGTTGAAGGCCTTAAGAGGTCCGAACGACGTCAAGAGTTCCTTCACCTGGGCAAGAGGAGGAGACGCGGGGGGGCGATTAGCCCGACAGTCCAGGCACGGCGCCTCGCTAGAAATGCTAATCTTAACTGTGGGAGAAGCAGCATGTTAAACTTTGCAAAACGACATGAGGAAACAGTGAAGACATCAGGAAAATGGCTTTATGACAAGTGGCTCGACATTACGGTGCAACACTAGAGCTCAAAGCCCCCTGTGCCCTTTCTGCATGACTTACTTACTGGGAGCGTACAAAAGTAACTATTTTGATTCTTGTCAATGAATGATAACACAGATTCCCCCCCCCCATCCTACAGCATATACAACACAACTGAATTCCTAATCAAGTTCTCTGATAATTCCAACTACGAATTTTGAAATATGGACCGAGTTGCATCTGATTTTAAGGGCCACAATAATTAAGCTAGATGGTATATAAAAAAAAAACTAAATAAAAACAGCTAATTATATGTTAAGTGTTCCATGTATACAATGTGGAGGGGGGGGGGCGACTCGGCAGAACACAAACCCAGCCGAATCACTGACTTCCTGTTCTTAAAACCAAGAACCACATTGGTGCAGTTAATTAGAGGGACAAAGCCTACAGGAGATAAACTCACAGGTAAAGCTAAGAGCCGCCACAGGGTCCTGCTAAAGGGGCCACGGCTTGAAGCCAAACAGGACGAAATAGCTCTGCTAACATCATTCCTCACTTATTCTACAGGAATCTACTGTAAAGCCGCATTAACCACTGACTTCAGAAAGGAGTCACCTGGGACACTGGCAGCCACAAGAGGGCGCTACCTCCTACCTTCTCTTAGGGGCAAAAAAAAAAAAAAATCAAATTTATACCCTGTGATCAGCATAATAAGTCTCTCCCCAGCCTTCAACCCCCAAAAAAAAGGACCCCATATGCTTAAGAGCACTCCAGGACAGAGCCCCCCCACAGGGGCAGGCCGTCGACAGGGAGGATATCCGTGCGAGGGACGGAATGTCTTACTTGCCTTGTGTTACATGTTGGCATGGCAGCAGTAGGTCAGTACTACTGAACAAATTATGAGCGAAGACTTAACGATCTTACAGGCCCCTAGCTGGGGACAAAGTGGGGAACAAAAATGAAAGAGCTGTAAGTATCAAAGCGGTAGCAGGGACTGCAAAAAAAATGTAAACACCAGGATACAAGCAGCGGTTTCCATTTCACCTGTCTATGGCACATTTACTGGCTTTGACGTGAAATACATTAACAGTTCTGCTGGATTCAAACTCTCTCCCCCCAGTGCTGCTTTGGTACAGCCTTCCTCTTGACTTGGATTACATGTGACTCACATTGGATAAGAAAGATTACGATGACAATCCGAAAAGGAGGAAAAAAATCAAAGAAAAACAAACTGACTGCACTTCTCACTTACCTTTCACTGAAACCGCGATCACTATCTTGTGGGCTGAGTCTTGCCATTTTTAACAGTTTAGGCTAAAGTGAGTGGGACACCGGAGCTCAAAATGTTACAATGCAGGGGTGGACGCAAAACGTTTTGCGATTAACTTTTGCAAAATAAATAGGTAAACTATTAAATGCCTGTATGGATTATGTCTATAATGGGCCGATTTCAGTGGGGTGGCGATATAGGAAGAAAAAAAAAAAATCATAAAAGATGCTAATGAGAAGTAGAAAATGTCTAAAATGTGACCCTTTCAACACTTTCAGAGTAAGACGACCTCATCTGTGCATGTTGTTATGGTAATATTATCCATCACTGACGTCATAACAGAATAGGGCATGGGGCACGATGTGAAAACTCCAGTGAAGCTGATAATCGTTCACCGGGAAAAAGGTCCGAAGTATTTTCTGCCTTTCGAGCGACACAGCAATGTAGGGAACGATTCTTCCGCAGCTCCCCATCGCTGTTAACGGGATGTGAAGTCATCGTTCTCAGTGTGCGGACATGGACGTGAGACACGGCACGTCTGCGAATACTGAAGCGTTTGGGGACTTGGTCGATCTCCCCCACATTTCAAGCACAGTCTATGGTAGTGTTTCCCAGCCCAGTCCTCGGGGGTACCCCCCCGGTCAGTCCACGTTTTTGCTTCCTCTCAGCACACCTGTACCAGGTATTCGGTGTTCCTGATTGGCTGGGAGCTAGGAGGGAGCGAAAATGTGGACAGTCGGCGGTTCCCCGAGGACTGGGATTGGGCAAACACAGGTGTACGGCAATGTGGAGGTATTCGTCAGTTAGGTGACGCGCAGATGACTCGATTTTAAATTTTCATGCAGCAAAACGACGCGGCTGATTCATCCGACTAACACTCAGCAATTAACCCGATATACAAATATTCCAGGGTACCCAGCAACAGGCAGCACAGGGACTGGCTACGTGACTGGTTTGGCAAGCCGCCAGCTGTAAGGCACGTTTCCCAAAGCCTTTGTTGCTAATAAGGTTATTTGCTAACAACATTAGATAACAACTGAATGGTTCCAACTATGCAAGTCGATAACATGAGGTTTTGGGAAACGTACCTTTTACATTAGCGGGGTCTCAATATCTTCATAATTTACAGCTGGATAAACAATGAGCGTAATGTAACTGTCAACTCATTACCTACATGTCTAATAAATGTTTAATAAATCCCATGAATATCTTTAAAAAAAAAAAAAAAAAAACCTCAAATGTGCGGCTATTTTCAGCAGCTAGCTTTAAACATGATGCTGACATTTGACCCCCCAGTATCTTGTAATGAATTTTAAGCGGTGAGGTAACTTTGACAGGCTTTCTTTTCCTACTAATCAGTTACACAGAGACGAGTGTTTATTTTATGTATGTATGTGCGTGCGCGTGCGTGCGTGCGTGCGTGTGCGTGTGTGTGCATGCCTGCTTGAGTTCCACGTGCAGCAGTGGGACAGAAACACAGGAGGGTTGTGGGTCGGCTCCCCGGCGACAGAGACTGAGGGCGGGGTACCTGATCGTCACTGAGATAGTTGGGCAGGCCTCCGACAAAGAGCTTGTGTGGCGAGTCTGGAACCACGGTGGAGACGACCCCTGCAGACAGAGCGGCACGGCGCCCAAAGCCGGCCGATCACAGCAAACCGTCAACATGCCGGATAATGACCACGAGCAAACGGCGCGAGTGAAATAAGCCAACTTCAAATCAGTATGACGTCGTTATCTCCTATATAATATCAGATAAATGTAACTCCAGCAAAAAAATACCTAAATACTGGGGCAGTTTGACGACTGTTTTTTGTCTCTCCCATCTTGCTCTCCATGGGAGATGCTGACACATGCAGCACCAGTCAAAAGTATGGACACACCTGCTCTTAATGCATTTGTCTCTATTTTAGCTGTTATTCACCTTATAGTAAAAGGCCTTTGGGCATGGAAGTTATGCATATGAAGTACTGCAAAGACAAAATTTTTGTCTCTTCAAAATAGGAGCCATTGGCTTCGATGACAGCATTGCGGACTCAACCAGCTAACATATGTACCCACCTGGACCGTTTCTCCAACAGTCCTCGAGTTTCCACAAGTTCTGCGCGCAAGCTGGCTACCTTACTCTTACTCTCATCCAACTGATCCCAAACCAGCTCTATAGAGTTTAGGTTGGGGGGCTGTGGGGACCATCTCTTTCCTAGTTCACAAGGTAATAAGCTACTTGCATAACCTTCAAGGTGGGCTTTGGGTCATTATCTTGCTGAAAAACAAGTCATTTTCAGTAGGTGTGTCCAGAATTTTTAACTAGAATAGGAGCCAGCAACCCTAGAACAATTTGGGGGTTAGGGTCCTTGCTCAAGGGCCCAGTGGTGAAATCACTCTGCCAACCCTGCCAACCAGCAACCTTCTTTTCATGGGCAAACATCACAGAGCCACACAACACCCCTATGTTAACAGTAAGAAGTGAGTGACTGAGCTGTGTGTGTGTGTGTGTGGCTCAGCTGGTTAGGATGCCAGCGTTATCATCAGAAGATCACTGGTTCACATCACTGGTGATCACACCACTGGGCCGGCGAGTTTGCTCTAGGGACAGGCTGACCCTGATTTCTCAAAAAAAAAAAAAAAAAAAAAAACATTCTTCACTTTGGATAAAACTGTCTGCTAAATATTTACAACATTAAGTAAATAAAAGTGAAAGTCTCCCTCTTTATATGACAAGACATCCGCAGCTTGCGAAGGACAGTCAGTCCGTAACGAGTACAAAAAACTGGCCTTGCCGATCGGCTCTTCAAAGGTAAATAAAGATTAAGGTTATGACGGCGACAAGCAAAACGGACCTGGTACGTGGAAGGCGGGCTGCTCTGAGATGCCAGGCAGGGGGCGATAGTCGTGGGGCCGCCTGATTTTTAACGACTGACCCTGGAAAATGATGCCGTCGAAGGCCATTGCCTGCGTGGTCTCATCCACGGACCGAAACTAGGGCAGAACGAAGAACGTCGTTAATCAGGGAAGGCTGCGGTCTCCGCCTGGACACAGCAGCCATTAGGCAGGAAAGACTCTTACTTCAAGGAAGGCAAAGTTCTTGTCCTGGTTTATCTGAACAACGAGGACGGGATTGGTGGGACCTTGACATAAGCCAGCCAATCGCATCTGGGTATTGAAGAAATCCGCCATGGCCTCCTAAAAAGACAGGCAGACACACTGAATGAAGACAGGCAGACGTCTGAAGACATCAAAACAGGCAAACGAGAAAAAAAATGACTGACAAGTCTAGTACATTTATCTATTTATTTTGCGGACACTTTCATCCAAAGCAACATACATTTCATTGAAGAAGCAGGACCAGACAGTTCCTAGAGCAAATAGTGCTTAAGGGCTGCGCTCGGGGGCCCAATGGTGAAATCACTCTGCTGCCCAAGGGATTTGAACCAACAACCTTCTTGTGACCGGCTCAGTGTCCTAACTCACTGAGCTACACATGACACCAGTATGCATGACAGAAGGCAACGCGGGACTTTGCCTGGACTCACCTCCGTCAGGCCGAAGGGGATGTTGCCGACATAAAGCCGCCTGGCCTGCCGGGTCATCTGGCTGCCGACCATCGGCACCTGGGTGGGCGTCACTGCCACGCCGCTGGTGGTGGATGTTGCCAGTAAAGCTATCGTGGGGATCTGCCCTGCAGCTGTGGGGAGGAGAAAGGGCTTCAAGACCCCAACCAGGGACGGCCAGAACATCCGGATCGTCGCCTTCATTTGCTTCTAACCCCTAGGTTTAAGCTCTCTTCACACTGTCTGAAATCATCCCAAGTGTTATTCCCTCTTTGACCAGCAGGGGGGAGGAGGGCACTCCAGAATAAATGCTTTCATTGCAACCAATATACCATAACCTTGCAATACTGAACTAGCACACATGGAAGCGTCGCATCCAAACCTTGCATTGCCTTGTACTGCATGGGGGTGATGTGCTCGAATCCCGGAGGGGGAACATCCCAGTACTTGTATGTCCTTTTCTTACGGCTTCTCCGAGGAGAGTAGCTGCCCAAACACAAAACAGAAGGTTGTTTTCCCCAAACAATACAGTGTAAACACTCAGAATCTGGCAAAAACAAACAGATGGCAGAATGTTTACATTTAACTTTGGATCGCAGGCAGTTTAAGGTCATGAGGGTGTGACCATGCGCCACTTTTTAGGCTGGCTTTGAGGTCCCATCGCTATGGCGGGGGCTACTTATAAACGCCAGTTAAAATTTAATATGGGTACAGTCCCCCTTCCCACCACGAAGAAACCAATTGGTTGATTGTGAAAGAAACTTGTTAAGAGGCCTCAAACCATGCTAGATATCAGCTTCAGTGCCTGTAACCGGGACCGTGAGGGGGGGTACCTGTGCTTCTTGTGCTCGCGTGAGCTGCTCCGTCGGTCACGACCCTTGCGGTCGCGGCTGCTGCTGCGCTTCTCGTGACTCCGCCCCCTGGAGTCCTTGCTCCAGCGGCGGTGCTTCTCGCCACGGCTCAGAGACCGGCTGCGGCTACGCTTCTTGTGTCGCTCCTTCTCCCGCTCTGGGGGACGACACCGTGGTACCAGTGAGACGGTGGGCGGAGCGACATGACTGCCCCCCTACCATCCATTTCGATAAATCCAAGATGTGTAACTCAGAGGGATTATGAATGTGTGTCCGGATGGTTGTGGGTTTGAAGCCCATGAGTCACAGAGTAATCATATTACCAACTTCCCTGGGGTGCTGGATGCTGACTGACCCAGCGCTATGCCTTAAAAGTCACTTACGGAGACCAAGATGTGGTACGGGGTCTAACTCCCCAGTTTCCTCACCAGAATGAAGCACCTCCATTCAATTCACATATTCAATCACACCCTCCTGAAACAAACACACCCATCTCTCAATGGCTAATAATTTCAAGGGCACAAGGACATCCCCTTGAATGTCAGTCTGTTGTGAAACAATAAAAACATAACCAGACTAATTAATGATATAGGAGCACAGTGGTGAGTACAGTTGCCTCACGCCTCCGAGTCTGGAGGCCTGAATTTTGCCTCTGCTCTCTGTATGGGGAATTTGCCTGGAATAGGCTCCAGGGGAGCCTGACTAAGATAACTGGTTGGACGATGGATGGGTAATTAATATCGTTTCAATCTGACAGACAGCACTTTATTAAACTAGCAATAAAATATCACCTTTCTATCCCAGCAGGTCCTTCATATAGAAGCTTAAATAAATCCCTGAAGGTGCAGTTTTCAGTGAAGCATTTAAACGCAGGTGCTGCTCGAGGAATCAGCTTCATGCATCAGTTATAACAGCGTTACGGTAATGCACCGCTGCAAAAGTACAGACACGGAGCGGCCAATGCATCTTACGTAAATCGGTAATAACCAATTACCGCAATCGCAGGCATAGTCAGAGCGCAGATATGAATGACTGGAACTGCTAGTTTATCAAACACGGCGGCACTTAGTGCTCGTCTAGCCGAATCAGGTCGTTTCGAATGACATTTTAGTGATTTAGTGATAAGGAGCTGATATGACAAGATTGCCATTTGATAGGTACATAAATCAATCCTACTTTCGACTCCGTTGTAACGCATGTTGTATATTTCAGTTGCGTTAGTATGGCTTAAGTTTATTCAGTTTACTGGATTCTCTGCACTTTAATGAAGTTATATGTGTATTGTTATATAACTGTACATCATTGTTAGTTACTGCTATCCGCTGTAAAGGTAGATACAGGTGCAAGACTTTGCAATAACGACCTAAAAGCAGTTGTTATGATTCCAGGGAACGCGGCTGATTTTTAGAGTCTATACATCATGAAGAAACGGCGATCGTGTGAGAAAGACTTATTCTGTACGGATGACAGGGCCAGCATTTCGGACCCAAGGGAAAGGCTATTGTGCATCGGAAAGAGACAAAATCATATCATTATATAGAAAACTCGTCGTAGTATTTAAAAACCAAGTAACTAACACTGTTATTAAGTGCGGACTTTAAATCAAGTGGTCGCGGTCGTTTTTATTTGCATAAAACTTTAAACGTGATCTTGAAAATATAACGCTTGCAACAAACATCCATGCATAGTGTGTTACTGCGAATGAAAATACGCGGGTCACAATTTATGATCCAAGTGTATAATGGTAAATAATTAAATAAATAAAACCGCAGGCTTTCACATCGAGTGCACCCCAATAACGTTTCATTGAAATGTCCATGTTATGTACGCCGGGCACTGATGGATGCAGGCCTAGCGATCTCTATAACAATGCCAAGCAAAGAATGTCACTGATTTACCAAAGCGGTCAGTTTTCGGGGATCCTGCGGCAGCTGGGAGAAGAAGAATCGGGCAGGTTTCAGAATCGGCGAGCGCTCGGATAAAAGGCACCGATTTCCCAGCCGCGCTTTTCTTTTCGGAACCAGCAGAAGTGCCCTCCGCACCATCCTCGGCGCTAGGACACGCCGGCCACTTTATTACCCTAAAACAGGGAGCATACACCGATCTTCAAAGCCAAACTTACCTTGCCGATTTTCGCTTAACTGCTTCTCAAACTCATCGAAATCGGACATTTTTCAGTCCGTACTAAAGACGTATTGCAAAATAAGCAGAGGTCCAACAGTAGGCCTTTGAATGGGCTACAGGCTGCATTGGGTTCTGCTGCTTTTTCTTCCGAGTCGCCTGCCCCTCCTCCCCCGAAGTCATCGGCTCTTCCTCGGTTGTATCACACACAGGTTCGGAAACATTCGATGCGCATTACCGTCCCCTCCTGCACTGGAGGGTTAAGGACAACGTGATTATATCGAACCAAAATTGAAATGTGCAAGTTGACTTTCCTAGTTATACGTCTTCATTTTTATTCTGGGTTTAACAACCATGAGTTTATGACGTATTTTACATGATTAGTTGGCGACTGGACCTTATTGTTTATATCTCTTATTAAGGATCCATCCATCCATACATCAATTATCAAAACCACACACTTACAATCCGAGTCTAGTTTCATATGCTGCGCTGCTGAGCGACCCGCAGAATATTATGCATGAGTACAAGTCACAAGCCCCGTTTCCACTAACACGGGGCCGGTTCTAGCTTGGTGCCTTTTGAGACCGAGGCAAAAAGATGCAGACTCTCCCCGTCGGGGAATCGAACCCCGGTCTCCCGCGTGACAGGCGGGGATACTCACCACTATACTAACGAGGAGATGTACGCGCACTACTTTTACATCTTCAAGATAAACAGCGGATGACTACTAACATTTGCGAGTAATCAATGACTGAGCTTCATGTCATGACCATGGTGCTCAAGAGAAGAAAAAATACATAATGTACGTCCACTGATACCAGAACAACCATATAGCTTTATACTAAGACGATGATTAAACGGAAAATTCCTTTACAAAACACTGCCACAAAATCATAGTTTCGCAATATTACATCGTGCAACGGGACACAGTGTAAGTACGTGAAGTCGGTAATTAAATCAAGAAAAAAAAGTGAGAGGAAAAGAATACTTTTCTATTATCATATTTTTCTAACTGGCCAAACTGAGTCATATTTTGATTATACACACTAACAGAAAAACAGTGCAAATCTCCGGTAGTCCGTTTCACTTGCGCTCCGCTATGGGGCAGTAACAAGCAGAGCTTAAGTGTGGAAGGAAAAAAAAAACACAGGACAGCATCAATCCCAACTTCACAAACGCCGGAGATCGAGATGCTGTAAGCATGACAATTAACATCTTTATCCAAGGGAACAGCTGCAAGACACAGATGCCGCGCCTAACAAAGGTAGGATCGATTCCGAAGTTCAGGCATTTACAGACGCGGACTCTTCTGGAGTTGATTTTTTTCGGGAGATACGCATCAACTTCAAAAGTATGAACCGCATTATATCTATATCTGTTATGACGTTGTAGCTATTGATACTGATGCATCACAAAAATAATTTAAATGTTTTTTCATTCTGACATATGTTCGTTCGGACGAGGATTTTATTATATGAGATAAGTTTTAAATGAAAACTTTTTTTAATCTATATGATTAATTCTCGAATCTAAGCCAGACTTCACATAAATCATTCATTCATAAATATAATGGAACATACAACATCCAGGTATCCATGAAATTTATGATCAGGCTATACGTTTGTGATAACAACAAAACAACACAACATGTATATTTACAATATATGGGCCTATTGTTTAATATTGCCTCCAAATTATAGCCAGACAATAACGCAATAGGCCGACATCAAACTATTTTCATGTAAAACAAAAGTGCTGGCAGTTTGCTTGTGCTTACAGACCCCGCCTTGAGCCCATCCAGAAAGATCCCAAAAATAACCGACAAGCAAAGGTTGTAACAATCTGAGCATGTTTAGTTTAATGTAATCAGGAGCCGAATTAATAACGCGAATAAATGATCAAACCGAAAGTCTGTAGTCGGGAATATCCGATAACGTCTTTGACGTGCAGTTAAGATAGTCAGAGGAAAAACCTTGTAGTTTACTTATATATATGCCTAAATATATGAGTGTGTCTCTCCGGTGATTTAATGATGAATATAACGATTACATATCAAATCACACATTAAGCAATTATTATATTACTAGGTTGAACGTTTTCACTATGTCTGTCGTCACCTTGATTTCACGATTTTGACTATTCTTCTTATCCCAGATTGAACAAGTCATTGTGGCGATGCAAGATCCCGACATGGGGATAAAGATGAAGAATCAAAGACTGTTAATCACAGTGATTCCACATGCGATGACAGGTGCACGATACATATTTTACTTTTTAAAAATAATTTTTCATGCCGCCCGGGTTGTCTTACACCCGGCCGTGCAGTGTCCCGGGGGCCGGGTCCTAATGGTCATTTAAGCCCTTCACAGGAAAGCCCATACATCGGCGGTCTTCGGGAATCCTGTGCATTAAGACTGTCATCGATCTCCTTGCGCTCATATTTATTTATGTAATTTATTTATCGAGTTCAGCGTTTTTGATTTATGACGGCTTAATGCATTTCTCGACTCTAACTAGATGCCTTCCTCGCTATGCCTTCCCAGGAAATGATATCGTGGAGTGGCTAATTCAGAAGTACTCCATCATGGAAGAAGGTAGGGCCGAGAAGTATGTAGGGAAGCGTTACCTGGTGCTCTTATGTGAGGTTAATCGATTGTTTTTTTCCCTTCGTGACGACGATGGCGCCCCTGCTGGCGAAAGACGTCATCAGGTTTTTTTTTTTTTGTAATAAAATAACAGAAATAAACGAGTCTTTTGAATAATAAATACAAATGAAGTAATAGAATTTGTCATCCATACAACAGATTAGCCTAGCTGCATTTATGTGTAAGCATATGCAATTCACGTGTCTGACAGAAGCATGTTCTGTTCCATTGATATTGCTGAGCCTGTGAATTAATAAATGTCAGAATTGAGCTTGTCCATAACATAGACACCCCATTCGCCTGAAGCTTTTGGGATTTTCTTCCCCTGGCGTCAATTTATCTGCTGAATTATTTATCTTTCTGCTGAGAGGCTATTAGTACAAATAATCTGTAGGCCAGTCCCGAGTCGCGCCGCTACGCATGCTGAGCTGTACGGTTTGATAGTCCCGATGCAAACTTCGCTGATAGCCAGAGGCAGTCAGTCATGCCTGGAGAAATATCGCTATCCGTCTCCCTCATTATGCACTTCTGCAAGACGCTGTTGTCCTGAATTCCCGGGCGATGCAGATGAGGTTTTAAATAGCAAGGGAGCAGATTTCCCTGATTTACAGCCCAGATTGGAAAAGAAGTCGGAATGGAAAGGAGGGGACTTTTAGGCAGTAGATGGCAGATGCATTAACAGACTTGAATGGGCAAAAAACCTGTTGCCCCGGTAAGCAGTTACCCCTCCCTGTAAACACTAGGCTTCCCCCTAGCAGCGCTGTTGCTGCGCCGGTCTGAAACCCCCGGGAGCGCCTGACTGCCAATGGCCGCGGAGGCAGCCGGAAAGTGGAAAGTCCCAATTACTCGTAATTAATTATAGTTCCGATGAGGAATGCACCATCCCCGCGGCTTATTCTGTGCACCATGTCAACGTTTTTTCCAGTTACTTGCTATACCGTAAAATAAAATATAATATGCCTACTCAGTTTCTAGTTATCGTGTGTTCTACTGTATTCCACTGACAAAAATTTAGAGAATTACTATGCCTAAATCTGGGCTACGAGTAGTGGATTTGTTTGAGCTTTGAGTAGTTTACGTGGAAATGAGTGACCACTTTGTGTGTTTTCAGAGGCACTTCATGTGGGGAATCTGATCGTGAAGCACGGCTACATTTACCCCCTAAAGGACCCCAGGACGCTCGTCCTGGGGCCCGACGAGACGCCGTATCGCTTCCAGGTAACCTAAAACCACGGTTTCTTCAGATGGAGGGCAGCGCGAGAGGGTGGTGGCCATGTGGGGGGGCACGCATATCGAAACTATTCGTTGGAGAGACTGCGGAATTACCGTGTAGGACAGTATTTCTCAATCTGGTCCGGGCTCCAGAGCTGAGAGGGTGCAAAAACGTAGACTGTCTGGTAGGGAGCTGGGAGGGAGCAAAAACGTGGATCATCTGTGTGTCGCCGAGGACCGGATTGGGAAACACTGATGTATGAGAACCAATGCCAGTTAAAGTAGCAAAATGCCTTCCACCCGCCTTGTCCCTGACATGTTAAATCACAAAGCACCTTTGTCACGCTGCTTCTGAATAGTTTCAAATGACAGCATCTCCTTTTTGCTAGACTCCGTACTTCTGGAGCTCTCAGCAGTGGCCAGCCTCCGAGCTAGATTACGGTGATTACCAATTATTAATCATGTGCTCGCCTATTACATCATTACTTCCCTTTACTAGAATAATAGAAAAACACAGTTTCTTGCCATGTCTTTCTTTTGCTCTTCTAAAGCGATTTATTTGACTAAGAAGAATATCAGAAAGCAAGGGCAGCTGATAGACTATGAAAAGGTAAGAGAAAATTTTTATTTATGTACATTTCAATGCTATTCTTATTCGCTGGTCTGAAGCATTGCTTGATGAGATCATGTGATAGCTGAATGCTCATGGGAGTTTTACTTACACAAAATATTATGAGGGTAGAAGGAAAAATGATTGGTTCAGAGAGATAACCAATTAGATTGTACATGAGGTGGATCCGAGCAACTAGAGGAGGCAGGAGCAACCAATCAGATGTCTTGGTCCTGCCTCCTCTGCAATCTGATTGGTTATCTATCCGAACCAATCATTTTCCTTCTGCCCTCAGAACATTTTTGTGTAAGAAAACCTCCCACCAATTATGCACATAGTAGGATCGCACATAGACATCCACCAACTTGCCGCCATGTTGCGTCAGGGTCAACGCATTTTAGGTTCTCATCAGTAAGAGGGTTTGTGAATCCGACACTGCCAGCTGATATCCTGGGAGGGGTTCGGCCTGTGAGTCATAACGTGAACCCATGCAGCAACGCAGCCAGCCGTGCGACCTGGCAATGTCGCATTTAAACATCGTCTCCGCAGGACAGCTACAACATGTTGCACAAACGGATCAACCACACCTGGGACTTCGTGGTGATGCAGGCGAAGGAGCAGCTCAGGTAAACCCCACCCCAGCCCGGGAATACTGTCGCATCGAGCTATGAAATCAATTTCATAAATGCACACAAGGGGACAGATGAGAATGGATGAATAAATCTCGTATTAAGAGGATGATGATGTTACCTAAATTAAAAAGTAACATGGTGTGTGGTCATAATTTCCCTCCTATCTGTTAAATCAGACCTCAGCCTAAACACTAGAGTCGGAAATCCATTTCTAAGTGAAAAAGGAAACAGAAAAATGACCCTACCTTGCAGTTCAGTGATTACCGCTATATGCTAATTACCCAGTATGCTTTCTGACTCTCCATCGACTGCTCTGCTCCTACCAGGGCAGCCAAACAGAGGCGCAAGGCGGACCGCATCGTGCTGGAATGTCAGGAACAGGCCTACTGGCTCGTCAACAGACCGCCAGTAAGCACCTCCCCCGAAACCCCTGACTCCCTACATCTGCCCCGGCGAAAACCCAGTATGCTGTGATTAGAGTAAAGCACACACTGGGTAAACCTGAACTCAATGCACCTTGGCAGCTCGAATATCGCCTCAGGCTGGGGGCGATTCTAGGATTTTTTTGAGGTTGTGGGGCAGAGTGGTGGCTCTGGGCCTAGGGATCTGTGCAAGCAAGTGGAAGGTTGTTGGTTCAAATCCTGTGAATGCCCAGAGTGATTCTACTCCGTTGGGCCTTTCAGCAAGGGCCTTAACCTGCAATTGCTTTGTCCTGGGTATGACATTAATCTACATGCAGGCCTGTTAGGAGATCCTTCAACTTACAGGGGAAACTTGGCAGGATTGGCAGGAAGGCATAGGCAGGGTCCCATTCCCCCACAGAGAGCTGGGGGGTTGTGCAGTTCTCTCCCACGACAACGGGTTTGTTCAATGAAGGAAGGCAAAGGAAACATCTGTAAGGACATATGGAACATTTCCGGTATAATTTTCGATCTCCGTCATCTCCAGAGCATTGAGCTCAGCAAAATTCACGGGGGGGGGGGGGGGGGGGAGTTTTATCTTCGTTAAGTAAGACACACAGAGTGTCTCCATGCATACTTTGTGGGGGAGGAATATATCACTTCAGGCCTGATAACCCACTACTGCTTCAGTGTGATCATGAAATATTTACTTAGCTGGGAAGAAGCCTATGTTCTGTGGGACGAGAGCTTTCAGAAGACAGACAGGACAGCAGGCTGCGGGAATGAGCAACTGCACCCTCGCTGAGTGTAATTTGGAGTTCATGAATAACACAGGAGAGTGGAGAATGAAAGTGTGGGACAGGAGCAGAGTGTGGTGTGTATCTGGCTTAATCCCGGCCGTCACTAGGGCCCCTTTCTGCTGGGTGCGCAGCATCTCTCAGGGCTAATAAGCATCAGCGTTTATGTGGGCCATTATCCCCATCCGGGGCGGCATCAGGAGGTGGGAATGGCAGCCACGCAGCTGCGGATCACATCCTAAATTCAGCTTATTTTGCAGATGTACCTTTTATTGAGACTAGAGCAGTTGGGGGTTTAGGGACTTCTCTCAGGGGTCCAGTGGTGATGTCACTCTGCTGACTGTGGGATTTAAACCGGCAACCTTCCAGTCATAGGCGGCGACTGCCAACCCGCTCAGCCACACACCACCTTCATTGATGAAACCCACCGTTTTGACGCCAATTAGACGGAAACACAGTTGAGCCAAAAACCACGCAGCGTAGGGCCCCCCAGTCAGGTGCTGCTCGTGTTTAAAAGGCAGGGACGCTCTGCACTCTGGTACGGCCAGGTGGACGGGGGAAGCTGGGGGGGGGGGGGGGGATTAAAACCAGCAAATGACAAAATGGCCGCTTCCTGCCTCCTTTCTCTTTGCCCGAGAAACACGAGACGCATCGCTAAGACTGGTGATGCTTGGATCTGGGAGAGAGGAGTGCGAAGGGACTGGGAGACGGCCTGAAGCTAAAATGCAGACATGCTGTGTTTGCGTCTCCCCCCCCACCACCCCCCCACTTGTTGGGCCTTTTAAACGAGCTGGAAGAGGATCCCACCTCCGGAATACCGGATCCATTATCTGACCTCTATTCCTGCGGCTCAGGCTTAATGCTGCATGTTAGCGGAGAGATAATGGATGTAATTGCAAATAGCAGCGTAATAATTTGCCAAATAGTCTCTCTGCTGTTAAGTCCTGAGCTGATCTGAAGCACTTTAATTGGGATTTAAGGAAACCATGTTAAATCAGATTGCATTCAGTATCGACATTTGGTTAGTTTATTCTGTAAAGCAGGGTACCCCAGTCCTGATCATGGATACTGTGTCACCGACTGGCCCTCCAGGACCGAATGGTCCTTTTGGAAAGCTGTCACACTGTCCCCTACTGGGCAGTGTCGCCATGGGCTGTACCCAGTGGCATCATGGGAAATGTGACCAGTAGTGCTAAGGGGTATTAATGCAGCGTTAGACCGGCGTCAGTCTGCTTGAGAGAAACGAGCTCACTCTTCATCTGAAGTTCAGCTAAGGATTTCTCACCCTCTGATTTTCTGCAGCCGGGAACATTCAGCGTTCAAGAACAAGGCCCTGAGCGAAGGAACCGGCACAACTCCCGAGTCCAGCTGGTCTGAGCTTTTTATTAAGCATATACATTTTTTCCGTAATGCCAGTACCTGCTGTTTATCGCCTCTGTCAGTCACAGGACCGGATCCGGGCAAACAAGAGAGCCGCTCGGGGCCTAGATAAGATCAAAGTCATGAAGAAAAAATATGTATATTAATATCTATATATATATGGCAGCTATAGGCAGAATAGGCTGTTGCCTTGGGCCCCCAAATTACCCAAGGAAGTGAAGTGATAATCAGTGTTTTTGGTGGGAGGGCATCCGAGGGAAGCTCGTGTGTGAGTGTGACAGCACTTCGTTGTGCTCATCTTTCTGTCTCACTTCTTCCTCACTTCCTGCTCTCGTTTTCCATGCTAACGTAAGTACGTCAGCAGTCCCACAATACATACTCGTAATAGTGCTATATTATTCATGGTTTCTAGACTGGATGTCTGCTTAGTAAAGCCAGGAGCTGAGTGTGAGCAGAATTCCTACTGTCTGATTCCTTGCATGTGATTCGCTCGTGGGAGTTTTACCCTCACAAAAATGTTCTGAGGGCAGAAGGAAAAATGATTGGTTCAGAGAGATAACCAATTAGATTGTAGAGGAGGTGGGTCTAAGGAACTAGAGGAGGCAGGAACAAGACATCTGATTGGTTGACCCCCCCCCCTCCTCTAGTTGCCTGTATCCACCACTTCTACAGTCTGATTGGTTATCTCTCTGAACCAATGAACCTTGTGCCCTCAGAACATTTTTGCGCAAGTAAAACTCCCATAAACATGTGGCTTATATCATGTTTAGAGACGGTTTTGTTTCTTCCTTCTTTACAGAACAGAACGCGGACTACTACAAAAGAGAGGTAAGCCTGAAAGAATTTAGAGTGAACCTATTTCAGCTGATGGGATGGTTGCCAAGAACAACCAAAGAGGGTGATTAAGTGGGCTCTTAAGAATGCTGTCATAAGAAAATTGCTTCGGAAGGATCTACATCTGTGTTGTCGTTTTCTTTTGTTGGCTCTCAGATATTGACAAATTCTGTTTAAAGGTACAACAGCATGGCTCTTATCAGGGCTTGGATGTGTACCATGCTGTGCCTTTTTTCTGACTCTTATATTCCCCGTGTGATTTTTCATGGCTCCCGACACCAGATTGAACACATCAGGAAATCCCTGGGCCGCTCGAGGGTCAAGTCCTCCATCTGCCTGGAAAGGTTGGATAACAGCCTCCCCCACCTACCCCCCCCCAACACCTGTGATTCAGCCTCAGTCCCAGCATAGCTGGGGGACCACTGGTTCGACACCAGTCCACATTAGTCCCTAACTGGGGGATATCTCTGGGTATTCTGTATACTGTGCCTCTGATTGGTGGGGGGGGGGGATCTATTTCATGTTAATTCTGACAAAAATGCTGGGGACTGCTCTTTGTGAAAATCTAACCTCGTTATTTCGTTCTTTCGTCCATCTGCCCATCCATCTTTCACCATAAATCTCAGAGTCACACATATCCTGGATTAATGATGCCTAACTAATATTGAAACCGGTTGACTATTAAACTGAATTGAACTGTATTTAACTGCAAATAATTACTTAATATTGATCAGAAGGTCGCCGGTTCAAGCCTGGCTTCAGCACACTTGTGGGTCCTTGAACAAGGCCCTTAACCCCCAGGTTCCTGGGAGCCTCTACGGGCAGCTGCCCTTTGCTACCAAGCTTTCTCTCACCTATGGAGAGCAAGATGGAGGAGATGAAAAGAGAATTTCCTTATAGGGTTCAATGACGTATAATCATTTCGTCACCATTTCGAGCTCCAGTTTGCTGGAATATGCCAGCATTGAACCTGAATATTTGATGACTTGCAAGGATTATAGAAAGTAGGACTAAAACTGGGAATGGCTGGTCTTCTGTGTTCAGCTTCCTTAAGTTCAGCGAGCAGTACCTGAACCATGACCCCATGATGCAAGGCTGCCCCCCCAGCAACCCCTGGATAACAGATGACACGGCACTCTGGACGCTGAATGCCGACATGTGAGTGTGCGTTACCGCGCCCCATCCTGCCTCTTCAGGGCCACACCCCCAGAGGTGACTGTCGTCTCTTCACTTCCACGCCTCCTGGTGCAGGGTGGAGACACCCACCAAGCTGCGGGTGGAACGATGGGGGTTCGGCTTCACGGAGCTCCTTAGGGACCCTCTGGGACGGTGCAAGTTCAGGGAGTACCTGGAGAAGGAGTTCAGTGGTGAGCAGCATGTAGACCCCCCCGCCCAAGTAGATCAGCTTCATGGAGGCATCGTCAGCAAGTAAGAATCATATTCATTATTTGATCACTGCGGGCCTATTTGGGCAGTGTGTGACTCAGCAGATTGGGATTCATTGCAGGAGGTCATCAGCTCAAATCCCAGAGTCAGCTGAGTGACCTCACTATTGGGCCGTCGATCAGTTACTCCAGGGACTGACTGACCCTGCCCTCTCAAAAAAAAAAAAAAATAGGATCTAGCATCTGCTAAATTAATAATCATGATCCCTCTATGAAAGGCAATTCTCCTCCATATTGGCATCGTGATGAGCGCCTCCTGCAGGTAGCTGATGCATGCGCTGTTTCATTCACAGTGGAGAACCTCTGTTTCTGGGAGGCCTGTGAGGACATCCGGCACGGCGAGAGCGCTACGATCCCGCAGAAGGTGGAAGAGGTCTACAAGTGAGTGCGACCTTGTGGCCCAGTGGGACAGTTTGCATCCCAGTTGAATTTAGAGCAGGCCCTGATGTGGCACTTGCTTACTCCCAGTGGGACTGCAAAGCTCAGGCTCATCACTTCCTTCCCCCCAGGCAGTTCCTGGCCCCGGGAGCCAGCAAGTGGGTAAACGTGGACAGCAAGACCATGGAGAAGACCCTGCAGGGCATGAAAAGCCCACATCGTTTTGTCCTGGATGACGCCCAGATGCACATCTATTTCCTGATGAAGAAGGTAGGAGCATTAACTGTGCACAGCCATGAAAGTGGATGACAGCTTCATTAAAACGGGCTCTCGGCCTCTCCTCTCACCCTCAGGACTCCTACGCCCGCTATTTAAAGTCCGATCTCTACAAAAACATGCTGGCTAGAGCCATAGAACCACAAGAGACCAAAAAAAGGTAAAACTATTATCTTCTATAAAAGGGGTCTTTCTGTAATATATTCCATGTATTTTATATAAGGGGATAAGACTCATATTGGTGTGGGATACACACAGGTTCTGTTTCTGGGGTTGTTAACGATTAATTCCAGGGATTTTTGGGCTTAGTGTGAACTGCTGGCTTCAGCTTAGCTTCGTCACTAAGACTACACAGAGTTCTGTAATGTTAATTGCTTTTGCGTCCCCTGTGATGCTCTCCAGTTTCTGTTTGTAATTCCACGGTAGTCAAGGATTTTCCAACATGGCTGACTTAGAAAAGGCAGTGCCACAAGTGTTAGCGGAACGCTAACATGTTCTCCTTCCCATCATGCCCCAGTGTCTTTCCCTTTGTGAGACGCCAGCGGCACTCCAGCCGTAACCCTGCCCTTTTCGCCCAGGCCTTAGAGGACAACGGCAAGACCAAGTCCCTGGGGTCACCAGCAAGTCCCACAGCAGCCTGCTCTTCCTAACACTGCCTCCTGGGGGGGGGATGCACTCTGAGCTCACTGCTGCCCCACAGAGGCTGTTTGGGGGCGGTGCTCTGCTGCTCTATTTGACGCAGTCTTCCAGGATTTTTAACTTCGGATGTATTTTTATTATAGTGTCATGTTAAATAAGAACAGACTAAATTATGGTTTAGATCAGAAGTGAGAAAAGTCCTGTGTCTCTATATATAGGAAAAGTTTATTTCATTAGTAACAGACAAACCATAGTTGAGCCAAATATTGCCTTATTACTAAGTAATAAACATCTGCATACAACTTTCACTGAAACAATGGTTGTAATAGATAAATAGCCATTTAAAACTTGGCATTTAGCTCAGTGCTTATAATGTGGATTGTGTCCCATATTCCAGATCAAAACTGTGCAGTTTCGAACCTGCATCATGTCTGCTTCAGATTCCAGCAGCTTCTCTCATCCTTTGTTCATTTACTTCTTCAGCATTTCTCAATAAATTAAGCAAGTTTTTAATTCACCTTTAGTGGAATTCTGTCACTTAAATACCAAAATAGAATAACACAGGTGTCGTACTTTTCAACCATTTTTCTTTTGGCTTATAAACGGCATGTGCTACTCTGAGATCACTGACCTGCTGGAGATGTGGTTCGGAACCGCAGGTGACCTCGAGTTCTTTTTTTTTTCCTCCGTGGAGGGAATCAAACAACAAAAGAGATTAGCCAGAGATCCACCCTGCACGGACTTGCTGGTATGATGGGAACGGGACCTAGATTTACTGGAAGCACAAAGAGAGCAAACTAAATTCTGCCCAACAGACAGGCGGAACAAATCGCTACAAAAGGTTTCAGTCACCTGTCTCCCCTGCCAGGACAGCACCTCCCTCCCACAGCGCACCAACAATACATTATACTATTATACCGTGTCTTGGAAAAGTATTGGAATCCTACTTAGTGTTTTAAAAAGCAGCACATTTCTAAATTATCTATATCCCAGTCCCTGAAAGCTATAACTAAAGATTACTGAGGGTAAGATGAATCTCTGCTGCATCTCATAAGTTCATTAAAAATCGAAACTTCCTTTCTTTCAGAACTGAATTTTCTGCCATGTTGGTCTTTAAAATTGTCCATTCGGCTCCAACAAGCTTTCGAACTCCAGTTTGAATGAAATATTGGGCTGCGAATGTGAAGTAGACAGGGTCATGGTGAGGAATGCGTCAGGAATATGGGGCGTGTCTGGAAGTCTGTGTCCATCACCAAAGCCTGTGATATTCATTATTGGCGGTTTGTTTATTGGCTGCTAAGGCTCACAATGGAAGCTCAATACTAAGTGTTTTGAATTACTGAAGTTTGCATGTTGACGGAGCCGGGATGGATGGATGGATGGATAGATAAATGTTTAATAATACATGCAGTACAAGTGTCAAACTAACTTTACCAGACAAGCCCATTAAAACGAGGCTCTCAGTTTCTCTTGAAATTCTTATGTAAAAAAAAAAAATAATAATAATAATAAACTACTTTGCATGTTACTTTTTAATAGATTTCCTTTTTAAAAAATTAAATCTGACTACGCAAATCCTTCAACTCCTACACTACCCATCAAGGCAATCCTCAGGATTCCAGCAGCACAGAGTTAACTGATGTTCTGCGCGGTTCTTAAAAATGCATGAAACTCGCGAGATAAAAATAAAACAACCGCAACAGAGAATACTGAAATTCCGTCTTCATATTACTGAAACATACAGGATTAAGAGACAACATGAAGTTGGGAAAGGGATTGGTGGGGGGTGGGGGGTGGGATTAAAGGCACTGTCAGCATAACATCATAAAGACGGCACCGATGTCCATTTGCCATGGATTATGTTGTATTCTGCGACTAAAAAGGACCCATAATCTGATTAAGTTCACATCAGACTAATGAGTGAATCTTCTCTGACAGCATTACTGACGCATAGCCCGCCATCCAGAGCTGCATTAGTGCGTTATGGGTTTCTAAGGCCCACCTTAACACAGCAGGGAAACACGTGCTGCTTAGTACGCTATTTCTCGGATCTGTAACATCGTAAGGTCACAGTACAACGTCGTGTCTTTCTGCAACTTTATAGCAGGGCTGAACAGCCAGGTGGCATTTTGGGCATTTTCAAGGTGAGCCGATGGGTAGGCGAGCCGGCAAAAATCTTGGGGAACCCCCCCCCCCCTTTCCCAGTCAGCAAAATTTATTGCACAGCAAAAGTTATGGAGACCCCAGCTCTGTAAAATTTACTGTGGGAGTCCAAGGAAACTTTAAAAACACAATATCTCAATCTCCGGAGTCCTTTAAACCTAAAAAATATACAAAGAAATCTATGCTGTGATTCTGCTAGAGAATTTGGGCCCCATGAATGCATATCATATTGGGCCACAAACCCACACCAATGCAGTTATGTTCCAAGTTTTTTACTGTCCTAATCTCCCCCCCTTAACTGCGCCCCAGACTTGATGTTCCACGTTACAATTTCAACCAAATGTTGTGTGTTAAAAAAAAAATTAAATTGTGCACCAAAATTTTTTAACATGAAAGCAAGCATTAATAAAACTTAATCAAATGTTGATTTTTTTTTTTTTATATATAGAATTTCTCATTGTTTTGCTGATATCTGGGAAAACTGGGTTCATGGATCGGGATGGAAAGGCATGTTCAACGCACATTTTTTTTTAAATATTGATTTCCAGCAACTAATAAGCAAATCGAGGGAAATCTGCAAGGTACAAATCTGCAAGGTACAACAGAACCGTTCATCTCATTTCTACCCCGTCAAATCGCGTCCCAGGCTTTCTGGACCTCCCACTGAAATGCATTCAGCGACATCCACCTAAACAATTGCATTACCCCGGCAACGGACTGCAGTAATCTCATTTAGTCTGAGAATTTGTGTGTCAGAAGGTAGAAAATTAGGATACGGACACGTTGCTCAAAGAGTGCCACGGAGTCACCAGCAGTATCATCAAACACGCCATTTAATACAATAATTTTTTTATCATTGTTTGTATAAATACAAATGATTCTTATTAAACAGCATGACTGACTCGTGCAATACAAATAGGCATATGCATCAAAACCTTTATTAGATTTCAGAAATCACAGAAGAAAATCAAGCTTGGCAAAATAAAAATTATGCAAAATTATCCAGTATATTTCAGCCGTTTCTATAAATGTACGCTAAGGTGGTACTTGCCAACGCCGAAACAATTCTCTCATCCAGTCACAGTGCTCTTTAAAATGGAGATACTTTAATTTATTTAAGGTTGAGTTAAAACACGACATTTAATATTCAGAATAAAATCAAAATCTGATAAGGGATTCACATCGTTTACCGTTTAACTGGTATGTCCATTTTCGATAGGCTTGTTGGGTGGGTAAAAACCCTATTTAACTGATCAGGGTCACTTAGGCAAGTTCACCTTAATTAAAAACAAAATAACTAAACAGCACATAACTAGTCAAAGTGTAAACTCTGCTGTTGGCAAAAACTGTACGGCTGGACCCCCAAGGGCACCAGCGACTGTAGGGCCTTGCTTGGCCAGTAGGGGGCCCCCTTGCACGTGACATTGCAAGGATTTGTAAGTTGTAGGGCGCAGATGGGAAACGAGGTGGGGTAAGAAGCATTTAAAGTGCGGAGCCACATACAGCCATGGGGGTGGGTTTGGGTTTCTAGCACAGCCTGCAAAGACCAGAATAAGTTCCTTTCCTCAACACACTAGCGCCCCCTTGGCCAAACACGACCCATGGTCACCTTGCAAATCATTAAGCTGCCCTGAACCCCACTCTGCTTTCAGTAAGTGCCATTTAAAAACAATGATATACACACATTTTCAGGAGAGCACCTGTGAAGTCACCCCCCCACACACACACACACACACTACTGGCATTGTTTGGCACCCGACCCATGTAAACCTGACCCCGATTTGCATAATTTATTCAGGTATATATCAGAAACCAGGGTTTCTGCCACCTAGAGGCTGTACGGCGCAACAAGAGACAAATCGCCATCAAAAACACAGGACCTGGAGAATCACCCGGGGTGGGGGGGGATACATACTGTCACGTACTGGCGTGGGTGGGGGAGGACGCAGGCAGTGTGGCAGTCAGCCAATGGGCGAATTCACGAGAAAAAACACTGTATGTTAAAACCGCTAGCATCCAGCATGAGAGAAAAAGGTCAAAGCGAGTCAGGGTTTTTCCGGGGGGGGGGGGGGGCAGGGTTGGTCTTACCTACACTGGCATGGGAGGGGTGGGAGGCATTGGTTAATGGTACAATGTGCAAGACAATTATCTGGGAGAGGAAAATTAACTTCCCCTAAAGTAAAACTAAAGTCACAAGAAAACTGTGGTACCCTCTGTCAATAGACCACACTCAAAAAACTCTGAGTAAAAGAGGAACGTTATTGGCCTGGCTAGTTATTGGCCTGGCTAATCTCTCTCTCTCTCTCTCTCTCTCTCTCTCTCACACACACAGCTTGAAATGCTTTTTACACATTTACACTAATGTATATCACAATGCTACCAAAGCTTTGCAAATGACCACAGAGCGGGACTGACACCCAAGTGTGTGTAGAACCACACACACACACACACACACACACACACACACACACACACTCACTCTCTCTCTGAAGTGCTTTAAAAACATAACGGATAAATTATTTTATGTGCAAACTGGGAGGGGGCAACAAAAAGTCGCAAAACACACATGGAATCGATCCCCCTCCCCCATCACAACCAACCCTCGGTGAACGAAACCAGAAAGTCAGTCATTGGCATCCCGGGTTCCGGACTTTGCTGAAATGCACGACCGGTGCGGGTTCTGGCGGGGGCTGACTGGGGGCAGGGGGGGTTGGCCTGGTGAGCAGCGCGGCAGTCGCCTTCCACGCATCACGTCTGTGCCAGCTGCAGCTCCTCCAGGCCGTCTTTGCCCAGGTGGTAACGGCCAGGTCCTTCCGCGTCACCAGTCCCACCACCTGGGCACCGGGAACATGATTGGTACGTAGAACAGGGCAGTAGATAGCTGGTTATGTTATGAGGGAGGGGTGGGAGTAGCACAGGAAACCAGGTGATAACCTTGATCTAGATGGATTGCCCAACGGCCACTGGCTGAAAACCGATGCAGTAATTTTCGAATTTACAATGAGATGGAGATATGTGCTGGAGATGACGAAGGCCTGAGGACCTCGCAAGGCAGACGCACCTGGTTGTCACTGTCCACCACAATGAGGTGCCGCAGACCAAGGGCCCTGAACAGCTTGAAGACACGAGGAAGCGACGTCTCCTGAAAAAGAGGCAGAAGAACACAGTCGCAGAACATGACTGTTTAGTCAAATGTGTCTCTGGTTCTCAAGGACCAAGACCAAGGCTGAGACTGAGACTAGTACCTGCGTGACAGTGTAGGGGGTGGGATTCATGAACTCCGTCAGGTCCATCATGCACTCCCTCTCGTCTTGGGACACATGGATGGACTGGATCGGAGGGAAGCGAGGGTAGGCATCCCGGAAGTCCTTCAGCTGCAGTTTTGCGCAGATTGAGACGAGAACGAGCCCGTTCCACAAACACCTGGTTGAAAAGAGTACACCGGTCACAACGTGGATGAGCACACTTCTCATTGGCTTGCTGCACTGACATTCGCAACCGTGTACGCAGTAAACAGACCCCTCATTGGTCAATCGCACTGTCATTCACAGGCATGCATATACACCAAGCACCCTGATAGGTGTTAGTGTGGACAGACATGCTCCTTATTCAGCTGACCTCTGCAGGAACCTTAGGTCACACTCACCTTCGTGTTTCAGGAGCACGATAAGCTGGGAACGCAGGATTAAGCCACAGATTTTCCCTGGCTAAGAGCACAAAATTCAGATTAGCAAAGCCCCAAAGTACATCATGTGACAAATCTCCAGGAAAACAAAATCACCCCTAGTGGAGGGACATACCTCACAGCCATCACTCAACCCGGAGACTACAGGGAACCCGTTGTGATTGGTCGAGGTGTTGTCTGAGCACATCCACAATAGTGCCCACTTTCTCCACCAGGTTGAAGCAGGTTACTGGAGAGCTCATAACCTCCCTGAATGGACAGACACACCAAACCTGAATATACAGTGAGAATGAAGCACCAATGTCTTGCTAAAGGCGTGTACTGGGCTCATTGAAGCATTAGCAGGGAAAATCCTGTAGGGGGCAATATACCTGGCAGTCAGGGAGTGGGAGGTGGCTGGGGCATCCCAGTGCAGGAAGGGCACACTCTGCAGCTTGATGTGGATGTCGTATAGCCCCTGTGGGAAATTCGAGTCACTCAGAAGAGCTTAGGATCACATCTGCACAACATTCACAAGCTGCCACCCCTTGAAGTTTTACTTCCTCTAAGCAGATTGCTGGCACATTGAGGAACAGAGAAGCGAAACGAGCTGTCACAGCATGATGTGCCACCTTAAGTTAGACAGCTGTGCAAAAACAACGGAAGGGTTCTCAAAATCAGTCACTGGAAGGACAGATGAAAAAAAGATGGCGTCAGACTGGTGGCTAGCTGCACCACCCACACCAAAAGCAAACATGAGACCGGAGCAGTTAACGAAACACGACTGGCCCGATTCCAAGTTCTGCACGGTCTGAAAGGCGATGAGCTCATCACTCACTGACAGGCTCACACATAATGCCAAATGGACCAACCCGCTCCAACCCGAAACGTCAACACTGACCTCCACGAATAATCGCCCACGATCTTCGCCGTCATCAGAACCAGCACCAGCATTATGGGTAGGCCGTAGGTGACATTTCCGGTGGCTTCCACCATGATGACAGTCAGGCTGAGGGTCATCCTCACGATCCCACCTGGCAAAGACCTTCGTAAACAGACGCAAACCCGAAGCCTCATGTGCCTCCATGCACCTCTAGACGAGCTCTGAAAAGCAGGCTGACCGCGGACGGACACTCACCAAGCTGGGCGGCGGCTCCAATCAGAGCGTACTTCCCAGGGTCGGCCAAGGTCTGTCAAACGAAACGCCACAAATCATAAAACATGCTCATTCAAAAACTTCGAGGGGGCTTTACTTCCAACAAACATTATGTTAAACTACATCTATGCCGACATGACGCTGGGCGGCCCAGGAAATCGATACAGCACTAACCAATAGGGCACCTTCAAAGAGTCACGTGACTGCTTAAAGAGTAAATCTGATTGGACAACAAAGAGGAAATCAATCTAAAGCGGGTGTTGAAGGAGGCCCTCTGACTTCTAAAGACCCCGTTCAATTTCCTTAATATATCAAAACCTGCAGCGTTTCCATTAAAGTTCTGCACAAACAAGCAAATTTGTTGACAAAGTGAAATTGCATAAAGGGTGTTTCCATTAAGTAACATCATGGAAACAACACCTGCAATTTATGATTCCGTGCCTCAACATGGATTGAGCTTTTCATGAGATACGAGCTCTAGAACCAAGTCATCGTGTCCTACACAGCAACAAGTTCGCAAAATCGGCTTCCATTTCAGTTTTGCGAATCGCCACAAAAACCACTTCAATCAAACTGAAAGCGTTTGAGGGCTTGTCCTCCTGAAATATAATCGTACCCATTAACGGATTTTCAGTTTTGCTTCTTCAAAATGTGCAAAAAAATCAAGGTCAGTGGAAAACGTCGCCACTGTGAGGTTTCTCTCTGCTGAGGGAAGAGTTCTGCTATCGTGACGGCCCCTCCTCCGCCAGCGGACCACGCCGCCTCACCGGCTATACGGCGCTTCCCCAGGAACGGCGACCCGTCCTGATGTACCTGTATGGAATTGTGCGGCGTAATGGAGGCCAGCAAAATGCCAAAGAGCCGCCCCCAGGCGGCGCCGATGAGCAGCGAGGGGATGAAGACCCCGGCGGACACAGTCAGGCCGTATGTCCAGCAGGCCAGGAAGAAGTAGGTGATGGTGAAGATTCCCAGGGTCACGGGATTGTAGGAACCTGCCGGGGGGGGGGGGGGGGTGGTGGTGGTGGAATTCATCACCTAAGTCAGTGTTTCCCACGTTTTTGCTAAAATGTTGATCATGTAGTTGATCCCCAAGAACGCTAATCTAGCGAAACCAGCTAGTTTTACTTGATTCACCCTTGTAATGAGGATACAGGTGTACAGAAATTATTTCATGATGAATGGCATTTTTCATATGATCATTTCCATTTTTCTACCTGGTGTAAAGTGCAATTTGGAGCCGATCAAGACCAAGCCATGTTACTTTGGTATGTCTTTCATCCACTAGAGGGCATGGATGAACACAGTTTAGTGCCGTTCGAACTTGCCTACGGTGGCATTCGTCAGGGCACTTGAGAAGCGCTCCTGTTCTCCCCAGGCAGGGTGACAGTCCCCCCATCCCAAATGAGGGAAGCCTTGAATAATTGAGGAGGATTGTGTGTATGGGTTTAGCTGTCTGTCTGGGAAAACAATCAGCCAGAAGCGGCCCGTAAACAAACCTACGACACGACAGAGGTGGCAGACGAGTCTGACTGTTCAAACAGCTGCCCCGGACCTAGCCAGCCTGTCACCAATATCAAACACAGGTGTTCATTCTAAAGATGGACAACGGACTGTAATTATAATCTCTTCCAGAAGAAGGGCACAACAGGGGGCGAACAATCCGGCTTCAGGTCACGACCCATCCTGCCCTGAAACACGTGCTGGAAACTCCACGGACCTGCGGGGCTGTGGAACAGGCTGCGGACACTCCTCTCCGGGGTGTTGAAGACGATCGTGGCCATGGAATTGTACTCGCCATCAGCACAGAACAGCTGTGAGAGGGATAAGTGGAGGTTCAGGCCTGAGGACAGGATACACACCCTCTCAGCTGTTCAGCCAATGAAATCACAGAGAGCCCACCTCCAGCTGCCTTACCTGCAAGGGGTATTCCTCCAGCTGATCCTCCCCCAGGGGCTGGCAGTCGTTGGAGAAGTAGATCATAGTGAAGAACACAGTGGCCGTCACGGCAGCAACCAGTATGGCCTCGATCACCTGCAGGCAGGGCCGGTGGATATACCTGGGGATGGGGGGGGGGGGCATGGTGGCTCAGCTAATGATTTTGTTGTGGGACAACTTTCATTTGCATCAAACCAGTGTGGGGCAGTTTCAAGGTCAGCCCCACAGTCTCGGGATATATTTATTTAATTATTTAATTTCAAGTGTTAAGATGCCTAAGTTTCAGACAGGCGTGACACAGTAAAAACCAAACAGGCCTCACTTACGTGCACACACACAGGCAGAGGTACGCACACACACACACACACACACAGGCACACATGCGCACAGAAGTACGCACACACACACACACACAGGCACACACACGCACACAGGCACACGCACACAGGCACACCTGATCCTGAGGATGGTGAGCCAGTAGTTCAGGACGTTGAACAGTGCTCCCAGCAATCCACCTGCGGGGGGGAAAGAGACATGGGCCCGGCATGAGAAAACCAGAAACAGAACCAGTCCGTTAAGATGTAAAAGAGCAAGGTTTGGGTTTCCACAATAAGACGCTCCCTCTCTCTCTCTCTCTCTCACCGAAGGCTCCCATGACGATAAACAGAGGAATCTCATACAGGTAGTACTCCGTGCTCTGAGGGGGGGGGGGTAAAAAAAAAGAAAAAAAATCAATACCCAGAATCCTCCAGTCAAACATGCAAATGACAACATCACAGTAATTTCTTCTATTTTCTAAAAAGTTACTGATATCTAGTTGGATGGCTAGATGAACACCGCTTCAGTTCCCAAACTTCTCCTCAGGGGCACCTCAGCCGTTCCATGATTTTGTTAAATTTCACCAACAGCTGAATTAAAAAAAGTTAAATATACTGGCTTAAAAAGTCAGTGAGAGACTGACTAGCTGTATGAGGTGTGCTGGTGGCCAAGTCAAAAAAAACACATGGCTGCATTGGACGGTCGCTGCAAATACTAGGATGATTTTAGCAGAGGTTCTGAAATGGCGAAGTTGACACACTTTCACAGGCATAATATCATAGTTTTACACCAACACGAGGATAATCTAAATATCATTTTCTTTGCCTGCCTAAGACTTTTGCACAGTAGTGTATAATTTTTAAAAAAATGGTGAACGTGTTGTGATCCTACAGGAAGCATACAGTGGGCATCCGGGGCAAACGTTTCCCAAAAACTTCAGGCACCGAAGGCGGGAAAAATTCTGCTGCGTTTAAAAAAAATAAAATAAACAACCGTATCTGCATACCATGTAAACTGCTACAGGTGCCTCTCTTGTAACGAGAAACATCCACAACCATGGCTAACATGCCTACCTAAACCAGGAGGCCCAACTAAAACAGCGCGGGTACTCATGTCCACCGAGGTGATGACTATATTTCCAGCCCAGGGGGCCTCCCAGGAAAGTCATGCGCTGCGGGGTGGGGGCTGTGTCCAAGTCCCCCAACAAACGTTTCATGGTTTCCTTTCCAACCCATGTGACCAGAAGGCAGGTAAAAATACATCACTGCTCATGTGACAGGGTACCGAGTCGAGCCCTTTCTGGAAATAACAGCTCATCCTTTTCTCTCTCACCCTTGTTTCCCCATAAAGTTCACAGATCAGCCCCTTCTTGAACGGCACGGACAGGAAAGACCAAAACATGTTCGGGAACAGTGTGAACTTGGTCTCATTCTGGATTTTGGTCAAAATTATACCGTCTTCTTTCGCCTTTCCCAAACGAGGTAATGATTATAAAATGCTCTCCACTCTAAGTTGTCCAGACATCCATAAACATCACATTTTCCCCACTGACTAACGGGAGGCAGGAAACCAATGTCAGAGGGTAACGGCCGACATCTCCCAAGAGCTACTTGACTTGCGGACAGCATACCATTGGCCAAGACAACCAGATCAATTACCGATGCCCAATATTTTGATTTTCAAGATTCCATCTACAGACTTTTAAAAAGGACAATCTACATCACAACACCGACAGAAATGGGAAACTTACATCGTTGTCAAAGCGTCCAAAGTTGATGAGACCTGGGTTACTAAAATCTCCCGGCTTGTTGTGGTAGATACTCATGAAGAAGTTCAAGGTGAAGGTCGAGATCATGGAAGCGAAGAACTGAAAGATACGGGTCACTGAATAGTTACATTTCACCAGAGCCCCGTGGCGGGGCAAGGAGATCAGGTATGCTAATCGGAAACGTCACTCACGATTCTCCAGGTCAACATCTGGTTCCAGAAGGAGGCTCCCTCCTCCAAGCTGAAAAGGACACCACCTGCAAAACCGGAAACCATCAGAAACTGCTGCATAACTGCATTACTCACAGATCAGCTCCACTAAACTGGAAATATTCAGCAAAGGTCATACAGGGGTCTTTATTGCAAGGATAAGACTCCACTGGTGTGACTCCATGCCTTTGTGGCATTTTTTTCCTGGATTATTCATCAACACAGAGCCACCTTGTACTTTCCATCCTGAAACCGAAAAATCAATGGCGGAGGCCGAAGAAGCCCAACGCTGACAGGACACTCTAATAACCTTTTTTTTACTCATCATAGCTTCCCTTCTTCCTTGAGGGTAACATTAGATTCTGGAGGCATGGAACTGATCTGAGATCAGAGCTTCGGGTGTGTATATGGGGTGTGTCGAGACTAGATGGTCAGTATGGATAACTAAGGTGCACTAAAATTGGGTGAGCAGGCAAGGCATGTCACCCAGGTTGTGTGACAATTATTTTATATATATGTATATATATATTCCATCCACCATCCCTCCTTTACGGAGAACTGCGTTATTTTTATTGTCCATTACGAAGAAAAAAAAAACTATATATATATATATATATATATATATATATATATATATATATATATATATATGGGTGTATCGAGACTAGATGGTCATTATGGATAACTAAGGTGCACTAAAATTGGGTGAGCAGGCAAGGCATGTCACCCAGGTTGTGTGACAATTATTTTATATATATGTATATATATATTCCATCCACCATCCCTCTTTTATGGAGAACTGCGTTATTTTTATTGTCTATTGCAAAAAAAAAAAAAAAAAAAACAATACATATATACATATATATTTATGGGTGTATCGAGACTAGATGGTCATTATGAATAACTAAGGTGCACTAAAATTGGGGTGAGCAGGCAAGGCATGTCACCCCGGTTGTGTGACAATTATTTTATATGTATGTATATATATATTCCATCCACCATCCCTCCTTTACGGAGAACTGCGTTATTTTTATTGTCCATTGCGAAAAAAAAAAACTATATATATACATATATATTTATGGGTGTATCGAGACTAGATGGTCATTATGGATAACTAAGGTGCATTCAAATTGGGTGAGCAGGCAAGGCATGTCACCCAGGTTGTGTGACATTAATTATTTTATATATATGTATATATATATTCCATCCACCATCCCTCCTTTATGGAGAACTGCGTTATTTTTATTGTCTATTGCAAAAAAATAACACAAAAAAACTATATATATATATACACACATATATATTTATGGGTGTATCGAGACTAGTTGGTCATTATGGATAACTAAGTTGCACTAAAATTGGGTGAGCAGGCAAGGCATGTCACCCAGGTTGTGTGACAATTATTTTATATAAATGTATATATATATTCCCTCCACCACCCCTCCTTTACGGAGGACTGCTTTATTATTAATATCCATTGCGAAAAAAAAACACAAGAAAAAGAAAAAATATCTATATATATATATACATATATATATACATATATACATATATATACACATATATACATATATATATACATATATACATATATATATACATATATACATATATATATACACATATATATACATATATACATATATACACATATACATATATACACATATATATATATACACATATACACATATATATACACATATATATATATATATATATATATATATATATATATATATATATATATATATATGGGTGTGTCGAGACTAGATGGTCAGTATGGATAACTAAGGTGCACTAAAATTGGGTGAGCAGGCAAGGCATGTCACCCAGGTTGTGTGACAATTATTTTATATATATGTATATATATATTCCATCCACCATCCCTCTTTTATGGAGAACTGCTGTCACGCTCGGCGTCTGCGGGTGAGGCGCACGGACAGGGCGAGCGGGCAGGAAGCAGGCGAGCAGGCAGAATCAGGGCAAACGGGGGTTTATTAGACAGACGAGGACTTGGGAACATGGCACGCCGACTAACATCAATGACAGACAAAGCAAACCGGGGAGACCAGGACTTAAATACACGGAACAAGGCAGCAGGAAACAAGACACGACTGGGCAGGATCAGGAAATCACACGTGGGTAATTAGGGGGCGTGGCACACAGGAGGAGCGGACGAGCCGGGCATGACAGAACCCCCCCCCAAAGGCGCGCTACACCGGGCGCGCCAAGGAAGGGGGCGACGGACGGGACGAGGCAGGACAGGACCTGGAAAACAAGAACAGAATTAACGCTGGACAGGGAACAGGACCGAGGTACAAAACAGAGCGAGGGACAAGACAAAGGACAAAACCTGACAGAGGGCCGGGAAAGCAGAGAGACAGACAAGAAAGGGCGATACAGAGGGCACAGGCGGGACACAAGGAGCGGGAGTGACGGGAGGGAACGACGGGAAACCAGGAACAGAGCGGGGCGGAACAAAGGGACCAGGAACTGAGGACGGCGGGACAAAGGCATGAGGAGGAACAAAGACAGGCGGGACAGAGACAGGAAAGAAGGGAGAGAAGGAGGAGGAAGGAAGGGGAGCCCGAGGGAGCCCCAGCGGGCGACGGGAGGCAGCCGGAGGGGCCGCAGGCGGCCGGGAGGCCGGAGCCGGAGGGGACCTCGGAGGGGCCGAGGAGGCAGGGCGAGGGACCTGCGGAGGGGCCAGGGAGGGAGCAGGAGGGAGCACCGGGGAAGGGGACGAGGGAGCAGGAGGGGCCCACGGCGAAGGCCCGGAGGAGGGGGGAGCCGCAGCAGGCGGCGACGTCCGGCGGAGGGCCGGAGGTACGGGCCCCGCAGGCAACCGAGGAGCCGCCGTCGGGGAGCCCGCCGGCGACCGACCAGGCACCGGAGGGGGGAGCGAGGCAGGGCGACGAGGCATCGGAGAGGGACCCGCAGGCGACAGCCGACCCGGAGGGCCAGGAACCGCAGGCGCCAACCGAGCCAGAGCGCAGGCGAGGGAGGGCGAGCCAGGGGGCAGGGCGGGCGGGACCCCAGCCCTGCGTCTGTGTCCCCTTCCCCTGCGGGACACAGACAGGCCGACCCTAGTTCGGGGTCGATGTCGCCGGGGCGAGGGACAAGGGGTTACGAGTTCTGTCCCCGAGGGGTCCCATTCCAGCTCCTCCACCTCCGAAGAGGGAGGAACCAAGATGGAGTTGTCCGGGACCACCTCGGGGACTAGGACAGGGACTGGAGCTGCTGCAGGCGGAGGGGGCGCCTCTGGAGCTGCTGCAGGCGGAGGGGGCGCCTCTGGAGCTGCTGCAGGCGGAGGGGGCGCCTCTGGAGCTGCTGCAGGCGGAGGGGGCGCCTCTGGAGCTGCTGCAGGCGGAGGGGGGCGCCTCTGGAGCTGCTGCAGCAGGGCGGTCAGGGACAGGAGCGCAGTCAGGGACAGGAGCGCAGTCAGGGACAGGAGCGCAGTCAGGGACAGGAGCGCAGTCAGGGACAGGAGCACAGTCAGGGACAGGAGCGCAGTCAGGGACAGGAGCGCAGTCAGGGACAGGAGCTGCAGGTGGCTGCAGTGGGGGCGCCTGCCCGGGAGCTGCAGCAGGCGGCTGCAGTGGGGGCGCCTGCCCGGGAGCTGCAGCAGGCGGCTGCAGGGGGGCGCCTTTGCAGGAACTGGAGCGCGGTCAGGCACAGGAGCGCGGTCAGGCACAGGAGCGCGGTCAGGCACAGGAGCGCGGTCAGGCACAGGAGCGCGGTCAGGCACAGGAGCTGGCTGCAGTGGGGGCGCCTGCCCGGGAGCTGCAGCAGGCGGCTGCAGTGGGGGCGCCTGCCCGGGAGCTGCAGCAGGCGGCTGCAGTGGGGGCGCCTCTGCAGGAACAGAAGCACGGTCAGGAACAGGAGCACGGTCAGGAACAGGAGCACGGTCAGGAACAGGAGCACGGTCAGGAACAGGAGCTTGCTGCAGTGGGGGCGCCTGCCCGGGAGCTGCAGGTTGCTGCAGTGGGGGCGCCTGCCCGGGAGCTGCAGGTTGCTGCAGTGGGGGCGCCTGCCCGGGAGCTGCAGCAGGCGGCTGCAGAGGGGGCGCCTGCCCGGGAGCTGCAGCAGGCGGCTGCAGAGGGGGCGCCTGCCCGGGAGCTGCAGCGGGCGGCTGCAGAGGGGGCGCCTGCCCGGGAGCTGCAGCGGGCGGCTGCAGAGGGGGCGCCTGCCCGGGAGCTGCAGCAGGCGGCTGCAGAGGGGGCGCCTGCCCGGGAGCTGCAGCAGGCGGCTGCAGAGGGGGCGCCTCTGCAGGAACAGCTCTCCGGAGAGAGATCAGCTTCCGGAGATCCTCGGCCAACCTCTCAAGGTCACTCAGAGGCGAGGTAGGGGAGAACGCGGCGAAAGCCTGCCCCAGGTGCACGGCAAGTTGTTCCCCCTCCGGGAAGCCCCGTGTGGCAGGTTCCTCCATCATCCTCCAGTACAGCCCCTGGAGGGCAAAGAACCGATTGGCGATGGCCAGGGGCTCACTCGGGACCTCCAGCTGGGGCGCAGCGCATGGGGGAGGCAGCGGCGAAGGAGGCGACTTGGGCTGGGGGGCTGGAGCAGGCAGAGCGGTTGCCTGCTCGGCCTGAGCAGGGGCTGCAGGCACAGGGGTTGCCTGCTCGGCCTGAGCAGGGGCTGCAGGCACAGGGGTTGCCTGCTCGGCCTGAGCAGGGGCTGCAGGCACAGGGGTTGCCTGCTCGGCCTGAGCAGGGGCTGCAGGCACAGGGGTTGCCTGCTCGGCCTGAGCAGGGGCTGCAGGCACAGGGGTTGCCTGCTCGGCCTGAGCAGGGGCTGCAGGCACAGGGGTGGCCTGCTCGGCCTGAGCAGGGGCTGCAGGCACAGGGGTGGCCTGCTCGGCCTGAGCAGGGGCTGCAGGCACAGGGGTGGCCTGCTCGGCCTGAGCAGGGGCTGCAGGCAAGTGCTGTGGGGAAGCTCGCCCGGGAACTGCAGACCGTCGTCGTGGGGGCGCTCGCCCGGGAACTGCAAGGGACTGCAACGGGGGTGCCTCAGGAGCGGCTGCAGCAGGCGAAGACGGGAGCGGCTGCGCGAGCGGCGCAGGCGGCTGCGCAGGCGGCTGCGCGAGCGGCGTAGGCGGCCGCGTGGGAGCAAAGTCCGAGGGCGGCGGCTGCGTGGGCGGCAAGAGCAGAGGGAGCTCCTCAGGCTCACCAGCTGGGAAGGAGGCGGGGACGAGAGCGCACGCCCCTAGGACGATCGTCCGGGCGACCGTCTGCTTCTTCCTCCTTCTCCGCGTCACCGTCAGGGGGGTAGGCTGCGCACTGTCCGAGAAAGCGGACGGCGGGAGGATGGTCCCCGGTTCGCGTGGCGCAACCCACCGCTCTTTACGGAGCTCGGCCACCCGCTGGAAGTTACCGCGCACCTCTTCCGCGAGGTGCGCGTCCCTTTCCAGGGACAGCCGATCCAGGATGTCCCAGCTCCGGCTGATGAGATCCCAGGCCGGGGGATCTTCCCGGATGCCGGGTTGGGCGATCCAAAATAGCAGCTGATCGACGTAACTGCGGTAGTCCTCCACAGTTACGGAAGCTGCTTGTTCGTGGTCTGTCATTCTGTCACGCTCGGCGTCTGCGGGTGAGGCGCACGGACAGGGCGAGCGGGCAGGAAGCAGGCGAGCAGGCAGAATCAGGGCAAACGGGGGTTTATTAGACAGACGAGGACTTGGGAACATGGCACGCCGACTAACATCAATGACAGACAAAGCAAACCGGGGAGACCAGGACTTAAATACACGGAACAAGGCAGCAGGAAACAAGACACGACTGGGCAGGATCAGGAAATCACACGTGGGTAATTAGGGGGCGTGGCACACAGGAGGAGCGGACGAGCCGGGCATGACAACTGCGTTATTTTTATTGTCTATTGCAAAAAAAAAAAAAACTATATATATATATATATATATACATATATATTTATGGGTGTATCGAGACTAGATGGTCATTATGGATAACTAAGGTGCACTAAAATTGGGTGAGCAGGCAAGGCATGTCACCCCAGTTGTGTGACAATTATTTTATATAAATGTATATATATATTCCCTCCACCACCCCTCCTTTACGGAGGACTGCTTTATTATTAATATCCATTGCGAAAAAAAAAACACAAGAAAAAGAAAAAATATCTATATATATACATATATATATATATATATATATATGGGTGTGTCGAGACTAGATGGTCAGTATGGATAACTAAGGTGCACTAAAATTGGGTGAGCAGGCAAGGCATGTCACCCAGGTTGTGTGACAATTATTTTATATATATATGTATATATATATTCCATCCACCATCCCTCCTTTACGGAGAACTGCGTTATTTTTATTGTCTATTGCAAAAAAAAAACAGAAAAACTATATATATATATATATATATATACATATATATTCATGGGTGTATCGAGACTAGATGGTCATTATGAATAACTAAGGTGCACTAAAACTGGGTGAGCAGGCAAGGCATGTCACCCAGGTTGTGTGACAATTATTTTATATATATGTATATATATATATATATTCCCTCCACCACCCCTCCTCTACGGAGGACTGCTTTATTTTTATTTCCATTGCAAAAATAAAACATTTTAAAACACAAAAAAAAAAAAAAACGAAAATAATAATAATAAAAATTATTTTGAATGTGTATTCAAATAAGTTTGAATGTGTGTGAACTATATATAAATATATATATACACATGCATATACAGAAATATATACACACACACACACATATATATATATAAAGACACACACAGACACACACTCACATAAACACATACACACACTGTGTACAGTCTTATGCAAAGGTTTGGCACCCCTTGACAAATAACATCTTTTCAATTACAAAAGCAACAATATCAGTTAATACAGTCTCTTTAGGAACTGGGGGGAAAATACACAATATTTTCAGCAAACATTGATGAATAGTTACTTTTTATGCCATAAATTGAACAAAATTACAAAATAAAAACATTATTATGGCACTCTGCAAAAGTTTGGGCACCCTACGTAATCAGTACTTAGTAACACCTCCTCTGCCAGATATCACAGCTTACAAGCGCTTCTTATAGCCAGCTGAAAGGCTTTCAGTTCTTGTACTTGGGATTTTCTCACATTCTTCCTTGCAAAAGGCTTCTAGTTCTGTAATATTCTAATATATCAAGGGCTGTATTGTCAAATAGGAGATCGGCAGCATTCTCCCACCTGAGAAAACTGTACTACAATGCCCTTGATAGTGTGTAGAAACACACTCGTCAGCTCTAGTCCTCCTGTAACAACGCAAAAGGACTGGCAACCCTCAGGTATTTATGCGTGCGATTGTATGATAAATTCACCCTGACAGTCTCACACTTCTCTTGGTACCAACAGGTCTCATGGAATATATAAAAGGCAACTGCAACAATTATACTCGGCACTAAACATCGAGGCACGGAAATGCAGCAGAGCTTGTGTATTTCTCAGGATGCATTCTAGTAAAATGCCCGGAAAATGAGCTAAAGACATATTTCAAGGGGCACTATATAAAACCGATGGAAATTTTACTGATTAAATAAAAGGAAAAGCATTGTTTGAAAAATCACAAATGTTTCTAAGATTCAATGCATCGCTTTTTGACCACATCATAGCGATGAACACATCATTGTTCCTGACAATGTCCTAATACAGAAATAAAACTTTATGTTGGTAAACTCAAAAAGCCTTCAGCTGTCACACTGGCTAACGATCTCAAACGATTATAAAGCAGCATTTTGAAAAGCGCTGTTTTAAAATAACAGCTACAACACTTACCTTGTCTTCTGGCCAAATGCTTTTCACGGCTTGGCACTCCAACGGTGCTGAAACGAAATTTGTATTTCCTCCTACCTCGTTTGCCCTTCAGTTCTTGTTTTCTCCCTTTGGATGTTTTTTTCCTTCTTCTTTGGATATTGTTTTTTATTTTTGTCTGTTTTTTTTACTTTGCATGTTTTTCCTTCTTCGGATATTATTTTTTTGGCTTATTTTTTTAGACGATGTTTTTTTCGTCTTCTTTAAAAATTGTTTTTTTTTTCATCCTTTTGATGTTGTTTTACGGAACAAGAGCCGTACAGTGCTACTCTATCAGGAGGTAGCGCCAACTGAACGCCTTGAAGCAGTACCCAGCTCTTTTATAGGGAGCGTCAACCCGAAGTCAAGTTCTAGAACGTTGCACTCACTTTTCATTGGTTTCCCAGCTATGCTGTCAGAATAATGTTTGCTGATTGGTCGAAAATTTTAAAACGTACCCGAGTACTGTAAAAAAACTCAAGATCTTGCTACCCTACGGAGCACCCATAAGGTGATTTTTTTTATACGTTATATGCAGCTATTTGTAGCAGGCCGTAATTAGACTAATCCACCCTTTGTCAATAAAGCCAACAAGAGAACAGGTTGCCCAAAGTTTGCTCAGGTACACGCCACAGCACAACCTTAAAAACACATCCAGCACAAATCACACTAGTGAATGACACAGCAAATCACAGCAATAAAAAAGACCCCTATGGGCAATCCAGCACCCAGACTACAGGTGCCAAAAGGCCCAGCCTGCCTAATAATGAACCCAAAATATACATACAACAAAGAAAAAGACACAAACAAAAAAGAAAATAAAACTAGCCAGCTGCTCCCACTAAACCCCGCTCCCGAGGCCACTAAGCCGGCTGGCTTGATAATACACGATACAACCTCAGATAAAACATATTAAAGCAACACCAGGGAGGTTTACAACCTGATCCTTAAAATTATCGACCCGTAATTCCACCTTGAAAACCCCTAAAGAACAGTAGTTTACCCCATGACTCACTGCCCCATTCAAACAAAAAAAAAACAGGTTTTTGGGGTAACCTTTAGGTCAGCTCTTCAAAACCAGGTATGAGGACTCTTCAGCTAATCAGTCCTCTAATTAGAAATCTAATTAGGGAGTTGCAGCGAAAACCTGCATACACACCGGCCCTTTGCGGATAAGATTGTTCACCCCTGAAACAAGCAAACAGAAAGGCTGCTACACTGCAAATTCAATATGCCCGCCGATGCTCCACCAAATCTATCAGGACCCTGCCTGTCTTTCCCGTGCCTGCTCCTTTGCCAATATGCCCTACCATCGGAACATGCACAGCCATCTCGCCCCGGCTATGCCTCCAGTCCGAACTGCAGTTCCTATACCTGCCTATAATTGCCTGGCTACAATCCATCCCCCAAAATGAAATTGATGACCCAACGATCACAGCTAAGAATTCTATCCCCAAACCACTGGTCTTCCTCCCCAACCGAACGATCATTCACTGACCGTGGTAACTTATAAGGGTTGGTATGATGACCAGTGGTGGACCTCACCGAACGTTTAACTGGTCTCTACACCTCGGGGGGGACATAACCTCCTCCATTATACGAGGCCTACTTGTGGATGCTCTATTGCGACCCCTCCCACCAGCCCTGTCCCCGTAAAATCACAGAGTCCTCATCCGATTCCATTTCTGTTGCCCCTGTGGGCAACCCAGACTCAGGAGACATTACCAGAACATCTTCCCCTGACATAACAACCCCCTGTGGTACTGGACGCAACTCTGTTCGGTGAACTTGACGGACAACCCCGTCCCCCTCCATTGGAGTTGCAGAGTAAACTGCACCCTGATCTTGGGGACACCGAACTACCATATACAAACAGGCATCCCAATGATCCTGTATTTTACCTCGAACATGGTTCCGCAAACACACCAGCTGACCTTCATCAAACCCCTAATCATTAACCAACTCATTGTGTTTCCGATTTCGTGGTGTGGCTTGTTCCTCCAACTAAGCCTTCACATACTCTTGAAGCACCTGCAAACTTTCCTGATGGTTTTGTACCCATTCCTCCAAAGGTCCACCATACTGACTGATCCCGGCAGGAGCCTGAAGATAGTGTATCGGTAATCGAGGCTCACAGCCAGACCTTAAATAAAAAGGCATCATCCAGTCATTTGGTGGGGTGTAGTATTGTAAGCTTCTCTGCTGGAGGAAGTGTGTGAAGCAAATTGTGCAAAAAAAATATTAAAGCAACACCAGGGAGGTTTACATCTAGATCCTTAAAATGATCGACCTGCAATTCCACCTTGAAAATCCAATTACCATATAAAGGATACAAGATGTAAAGATGACAAATGACATGGCACACATTTGTTGTTTAGACTGTTGTGTCAGGTTAATTGAAAGCTGAAGGATCTTAGTGTTTACTAGTCTAAGTAACAGAATGTCTAAACACTGTGCTTGCCTTTATGGGTTTTTAAGCAGAACATATAGGTATAGAAACATATTAACATTACGTTTCACGATTCACTGACTGGAGAATAGGAGAATATACACATCAATATTACTACTTAAGTTAACTAACCCTAATCCCAACCCCTATTGGCACGGAGCCCGCCAGGGTTCAGGTGAGATATAAATCTGTAATCTGTATCAATGGTTTTGCTATCCATACCCACCCTATTAATGTTAGCTTCCCAGGGTTTCTTGTTAGACAAGCTCTGTGTCTCTCTATACCCCCATTTACTGCACGACTGATTGTCCATTTATAAAGAATCAAATAGGGTGAAGATGGTTTTAGTTTACAATTACTCTGGAAGGTGACCAGATTAAAAAAAACTAAATACCATGCCTACGTGTATGTAATCTCCATCACAGTCCCCATTTTCCCCATAATCCTCGTTTTGATAGTGCCAATTTGTGTAATGTGAGTTTTTTTTTTTTTTTAAAAACTGTTATAGAAGAACATACTGGATGCCACATGTGTACAATTACCCCTTTCTAATTAGGGGGGTCCGTTGTGTCAGCTACAGCCTTTACTAACATACACATAAGTATACAGTCTTACAGCACTTTTGTTTTCCTTTTGTATTTAATGGTTTTCCATTTAGGGGGCAGCATGGTGGTGCAGTGGTTAGCACTGTTGCCTCACACCTCTAGGGCCCGGGTTCGAGTCTCCACCTGGGTCACATGTGTGTGGAGTTTGCATGTTCTACCCATGTCATCGTGGGGTTTCCTCCGGGTACTCTGGTTTCCCCCACAGTCCAAAAACATGCTGAGGCTAATTGGAGTTGCTAAATTGCCCATAGGAGTGTATGCGTGAGTGAATAGTGTGTGAGTGTGCCCTGCGATGGGCTGGCCCGCCATCCTGGGTTGTTCCCTGTCTCGTGCCCATTGCTTCCGGGATAGGCTCCAGACCCCCCGCGATCCAGTAGGATAAGCGGTTTGGAAAGGCTGCCTAACGCCCTTAATTTGTTTGCAATTTCGCCAGGTAGGCTACCTTCTTTAAACTGCGTTTTGCTAGACTACACATTTCGAGATGTTTTATTGTAGTCTTGGTAAATATATATATATAGTTTAGCCTAACCCAGCCACTTAAGGGAGCAAGCCAGCTCAGGTAGGTGCCAGTCCCAAGCCCGGATTAATGGAGAGGGTTGGCGTCAAGAAATAAAGAGAAATAAAGACAACTAATACTCCTAGTTTGCGAGATCTGACTGCAATGGCAGCACTGCTACAAGGGTGTGGATAAATCTATACAAATATCACCTGCATGCACATTACTTCTTTTACAATAACCAACTCCTGATCCATACTGTTAGTCGTGAAAAAAAAAACTATCGTGTACATAGAGGCCCTGTGTAAAAAGATAACTGCCAAGGAAAAGATCAAAAACATTTATTTCAAGGATACAAAGTTTTTATGGTCATGTACAGTGTACAGTGCAATTCTTATTTGATTAACTTGAATGTCTCCACAGACTAGACGATTAAACAAATAAAGCAGCGCAACATTACAATAACTAATAACAAATAAACAAAGCTCACGAGTACTATTACAGTATTTATATCATTTATTTAAACTTAATTTTACCAGGTAAATTAACTACAAAGCAGTTACCACTGCTTTACCTGCTTCTCGGGAGAAATAGCAGATATACGTCATGTATGTGACTAAATTCTTAAGCCAATAAGGGCAAAGTTGTGTCGTAATGGAGGCGGATCCAGTTTGTGCAGCCGGTTAAAGACACTACGGGCATGTAAATGGAGAACGAAATTATAGTTATACCGAATCTCCTACACACAATACCAAGGTTACCAACTTTGGTCAGCTGACCGGAGTGAGACGTTCAATTCCCGTAAGATTTCTTTGCGCCAGCCTGAGAGTCTGAAAACACGTCACACCAGATGCATGAGAGATGGAAACCTGGGATATTCAGTCGAATCAGATCAAATATGATGCTAAGTTAGTACTAAGTTAAAATATGTTCCGGACTTGTAACATGCACCCATGATTTGGAACAGTCAGCAGGCTGTCTCTGGCCACGCCCCCTACACTCGGTCCGGCCCCTGGCTTTTCCTGAATTCTGATTCCTTTAGATAAACATTGACTTCATTGATATTGTTATTGATTTATCGACAGACCATCATACGTTTTAGACGTTATAATAACAACACTCTATTGATCCCCAAAGAGAGAAATTCTCTCCTTGCCTGCCCCCTCTTACTGTCCATGATACACAAGCACATATGTAGAAAAACGTCAGCTTGGAAGCCAAGGCTGGACTTAACCTACTCCTTAGGGTTCAACTGGAAACTGCCCCATGGCCGAGCGGTCTAAAGCCTCCTGCGCAGCGAAAATGGCCTTTCAAAGTAAGGGGTATTCTGTTCTCCGAAGTAAGGCGTGGGTTCGAATCCAACTTCCGACAAAAGTTCTTCAATCGCTACAGCAGAATTTGAGCCACTGATCGGCTTTAATTGCTTTGTTTTATTTTTGCGTTTCAGGCAAAACTACATAACACTTAAGAGGTGCAGGATGATCTGTCTTGCTCTCGCGAGGTTTTTGTACGACGTGACATGGTGACATAATGCAGCGGACGATAAAAATCTAACCACAATGCATTGCGTCAGGACCAGAATGTATTGCTTTAAGCCAGCGCTGTATGTGGGTACATGAAGTGGAAAGCACCCAATAACAAACATAACATTTAAAAAAAATCTACAAACTAGTGGGAATATAAAATAAAATAAATGTGTCTGGGCAAATTGGTAAGTTAAATTAAATCGTTTTAAGCAGTGTTAAGCAGTGTGTGGTTTTAAACACGAGTAGCATGTACCGTGTTGACGGCGCATGAACGTATCTTGGCAGCACATGTAAAACTTAGATTTGCAAGCGGGATGTGAAACAGCATTTAGGTGTTTAAAACAGCAATAGAGTGCGTGTTTGTTCACGCAGTTACAATGTTTAGTTGTTATTTCTGTGGAACATCAGTGCAAACCCTTAGGGAACATGTTTTACATGTCAAACTTCACCGTCATGAACCACGATGCGTGTTCAAGTGTGGCGCTACAGATTGCCACAATACGTTTCGTTCATATGGGGAATTTAAGGCTCATTTTTACCGTAAACATAACACAGATTCATATATTGATACTACAAATGCCCTTACGGTGTTTACGTGTAATATGTCTATGTGCCAGCGCCAATGTCGCGATGTCAGATCACTAACAGCTCACTTAAAGGAACATATAGCCGAAGGACGTGTTGTGACATGTCCGGTGACAGGATGCGACCATACGTTCACTGTGAGATCGTCGTTTACAGCCTACATGTCCAGGAAACACAGACAATGTTCTGTGGACAGTATAAGAGATCTTAATAAGGAGACAGTTTCTCAGTTTCTTGAAACTGAACCGTTAGTTACAGGCCCTACAGAGAGATTTAGTGAGACTGATGAAGGTGAAGTCCATCTTACAGAAAATTTCAGTGACCTTTTTCTTAGAAATATTTCTCTTTTCTACTTGAAATTACATGGGCAGTTTCTTCTGCCAGCATCAACTATACAAAATATTATTGAAGAGATGCTAAGCATACATGAACTAGGACAGACATATACTTTGAATAAATTAAGTGCATTCCTGAAAAGTGACTTAACTGAATTAACAGATGAGGTTATTGGTAGTATATGTGATGTTGTGAAGGAATCTGACCTTTTCACCATTAGTCATGAAGGACCAATGAGAACCAATTTTTCAAGAACTAGGGCTTTTAAACAGATGTTTAGATACACAGAACCTGTAAAGTTGTACTTAGGAAGGGATGAAACAAGGTCACAGAGGTTTGCCTACTATGTTCCATTGAAAGACACTTTGAGACATTTACTGGAGTCAGACTTATGGCAGAATTGTGCTGCACAGGGTACATACGTACCATACACTGATGTGCTTTGTGATGTCAGTGATGGTCAGGTATATAAAAACAATGAGTTCTTTTCTCAAAACCCATCATGTCTAAAACTAATTCTATATCAAGATTCTTTTGAGGCGGTGAACCCATTAGGTTCAGCAAAAAGCAGCACAAAGTAGTAGCTGTATATTTGTCTCTGGCTAATTTACCACCTCATCAAGTACAGACCACATGTCACTTGTAATGCTGTGTCAGGAAAAAGACTTCAAACACTTTGGCCATGACAAAGTTTTCTCAAGGCTCATTGCAGACTTAAAAGACCTGGAAGACAATGGAATAACGGTGGCAGAGGAAAAAGTTAAAGGGACTGTTTTGTGCATTGCAGGGGACAATTTGGGGTCTCATAATATCGGTGGATTTACAGAAAATTTTAGTTTTTCTGAATATTTCTGCAGGTATTGCCGGACAACCCGAACAGATTTTCAAACAGATCCAAATGCATTTTACAGTCTGAGGAACAACAAAACGTTGAAGGTATAATATCTGAGTTTTAATTCATTGAATTACTTCGATGTTTGTATGCCTGGCCTGCCACCTTGTTTAGGCCATGACATTTTTGAGGGTATCCTTTCCTATGATTTAGCCCTTTACCTGAAGTACTTCATCAAGCAAAAAAAGTGGTTCACTTATTCAATTCTGAATAGACGCATTAAGAAATTTAAGTACAGTGGCTCTGATTTGTTGAGTAAGCCATGTGCAGTAAACTCCAATGGAGTAAAGCTTTATGGTCAGGCTGTTCAGAACTGGAATTTTCTAAGACTTCTTCCTGTGATCATGTGTGACAAGGTGAAAGAGCCCACAGATGATGATTGGCAGTTGACCCTTCAGCTAAAAGACATTGTGGAGCTGATTTGTGCACAGAAAATTTTATTGCCAGAGGTTGCATACCTTGACGTTCTTATCCAAGAATATCTTGCTTGTAGATTTTCTTTCTTTCCAGGACATAGGTTAAAGCCTAAGCATCACTACTTGCGACACTACCCTGCACTGATTTTAAAGTTTGGTCCTTTGATCAGGTTGTGGACAATGCGATTTGAAAGTAAATAAGGCACCATGGCAACAACAGTCAGAACAGCATCCAGTTCACAGCTAGTTTTAAAAATTGCTTTAACGCAGAGTGATTACAGGAAATAGGTGTACTGCTTAATATTAATTAAATTATTAAAATGTGCTAATAATAGACATATTTGTCAGTCAGACATTGTGCTTTTTAAAGAGCAGAAGGGATACATTAAATTACGATTATATTGTCCTTACTGTATATATTTTTACATTTTTCCCCTCAATGATTGTCAAGTGATCACAATTCTTACTGTGCTTTACCCCTCACTTGATAGAGATGTACCAAAACTGAACATATAACTGGATTTCACTCAGAATAACCAGGCCTTCTTTTTGGACTCTTTATCCCTTTTTATTTTATCTTCGCTTTCCTCAAGCCAGGCATTTACAGGTGAAAAACCTTAAACCACAAAACACCAACTTTCACCAATCTATCTTATGAGCAAACACAAAATTTTACTTTAAATGCATATATATATATATATATATATATATATATATATATATATACACATACACACAAAATATACAATGAATGACCAATCTCAGCTTCAAATTTCCACACAATTATACATAACTTGTTCTGAATAAAATTCCTCCAAACATCAAAGTTTAAGATCAAACCACTGGGGAAACACATAAATGAGTTACTCAACGCAATAAATTGCAATGAAAAGCTAACCAATTAGACAATCGAACAATAGGTTTAACACTTCTGCCCATATGAATTATTAAAAGGAAAGTTCACCCTTAATACTTTTTTTTTTTCTTTTTAGCAATTTAATATTTAACTTTTAGATAAACTAAAAATAGAACCCCCCCTTTTAAACCGCATTAATGCAAACATCTGAATCAATAAAACAGCATTCCACATATTGTCATTAAGACACTTACAGCACACCATTTATTCCTAATACAGTCAAATACCACAACTCATATAATGTTACAAGCCAGCACCAGCGCCTCAATGCCTCATTAGCGCACCCCATTAAGAAATAAACCCCACTCGCAACAGGTAGTGCTTGCTACAAATAACATTTGCAACAAAGTCCAACACGCATGGTTCATGGTCTTACCGGCTGTCCGTTCAGAGTCTACTTTTCAGTACACAATCGCAGCACAGTTCCAGAAGCACTTGGTGTAGATTTGACCCTTTGCTTGTCGCGCTACCAATGCGTTTTGCCGACTTTATCCAAAATAAAGAGCAGGTGCGTCCGTTAATGCCTTCCCCTCGGGTGCACACAGGTGAGTAAACTTTGGTTCCGCATGACCACTTGCGTGAACGACGTAACCACTTGCTGGAATGACGTTCATCGCAACAATGATATAAATATTTTCCCCCCTGACATATAATCAGTGTAAGCACACAAACACATTGGCCGGTTATCCTATTCATTCAGTTCCACGGACAGTGACCTGTGTTACTGTGCTGTGACATCTGGTTCCTTCATTGGCTCTGTATATTTCTATAAATGACTAAATGGCTCTGTTGTAGAAATTTCCAGCCAGAGACTTGGTTCCTATATAACGAGAAGATTTTATTTTTACTCGGACTGAGAAGCTACAGAAAATCATCTCTGCATGTGATCTCCCCTTTACTGCTCAAGCAGAGCACACGCACATCAGCAAGTGTCAAGGCAGCAAGTGCATACAAACAACTTCTCAGGGCCTTCAGGAAGAGTCAGACTGCGGTGTCATTCAGAGATACCATTGTCTAAGACTTGCACTAAAACATTCTATGCACTTGGGCATATTTAAACAAAGTAGTATGGTACCTATGTCAGAATCCATCCCTGCCTTGTCCTGTTCACATGTCACTGGCCATCCTATTCTCTCCTCTGTCTTGTACCCCTTAGCCCATAGTGTGTTTGCCTGCTCATCGGGCCACCATGTGGCTTAACGGGCCAAGTGGTTGGCCACCGTGCCTGACTCCCCTTTTGATTGTGGGTTTTGAGGATATCAGTGGGTCTGTGTTTTCATGATTGTCCCCCAGGCCACCATGCAGCTCAGCCCTTGATTCCAACTACAGTAGCAATCAGGTGGTTCTCGGTCTACTAGGACTGTATAACAGGATTCTTCACCCATTCTATCTTTACTCCTTCAGCCGCATACATGAGTCAGACCTATAGGTTATTCAAATTCCGTCCTGCCAAATTTACTGGACAGGAAGTGGACACTGCAAATGAATGTGTGAATACGCCAATACCTACATCTTTACAAGTTACATTAAGGGGTTTGGTACAGTAAATGGCTGTGAGGTGGGATTTCTTCTTGATGTCTGTTTGTAGCCCGTCCACCAGCAGCTGCTGCTGTATTTATCACACCAAGCAGGGAAAGTATATTGCTAAATTTTCCTTAGTTCAATTACGCTTGATTAAGCTAATTAAGCCGGCTATGTTATTTACATTCAGAAGGATGCCGCCATATTGGGTTATACACAGATGCCACGATAGCTCACACTCACATTCCCTCTTCATTATTTTTCTAAACACACTCTATCCTGCCTTGTCACCTGCAACAAGATCTCACTCCCTGTAGCAATAAAAGTCTTTCTTATGATTGAGCAGATTTCTGCTTCTCTCCTAACCATGGGCATCCAAAGTAAGATGAAGCAAAATGTTAGGAAATTTGATAACACATGGTTACTCTTTTGGTAACAGTGACTTTGGTTTTATTTTGATAGATGTAAACTACATAATATGGTCTTAACCTTGTTTTCTGTCCTAAAAGCAAACTTTTATGTTACAGGAGAAAAGTGCACAGCTGCTTGGATCAACCCCAGCTAATCAGCGCATATGGGAATCTTTTCAAAATACCATGTGAGTCTTATGCAATTTACCCAATTAATATAAGCTCTTTAGATGACGCTTAAATAATCAATTCCCATCAACTTAGTGTCAAAACACAAACTCAGTGGCAAAAAAGTGAAGGGCAACAGACTAAGTTGTGAAAATGAAATCTGCATGTGATGAAAGGGCATGTGACTGTATCGCGATGATTATAATCATCAGATCAAACGGACCACGGAGTTGGCGGTATGGTCACACTGCTGGTCCCATGTCAGTAGGGTATAGCACACCCCTGGGCCCGGATACTACTAGGATGTCACTGGTGTACCACTGTGCCGTCAGAGTGTGGTGTGTCACTCCACAGCATTGGCAGGATTGCTCCTCTCCCTGCAGCGCCACCATACGCACATGACGGTCATCTGTGGTACTGCAGAACTGAGATGTATCGCTGAACATGGTAGGACGCCAGTCGTCATCAGTCCATCAGTCCATGCCTCCCAGTGACTACACCACTCCAAACGCAACCGTTTCTGTGCTATTGTGAACGGCAGCCTATGCATGGGACGGTGAACCCGTAGTCCAGCTGATGCCAGTCATCGCGACACGATGATATAGGGTGTTGTAGAGAGTCCAGTAGCTGTGTCCATATATCAGGCGCAGGTGTCATGGGGATCTGTGATGCTTGGAGCACAATCCGACGATCCTTCCTTGGCGTGGTCTGTCTTGGATGACCAGAAACTTCACGACGTGTGTGGATGCCTCACGTGCCCATTGGTTTCAATATCAGGCCACTGTGATATCCGCATGGCCCACATGCAATTGCAGCACATGACCACCTGGCTTCATGTAAACCCGCAATGCAACCCTATCAAACTCCGTCAAGTGCCGTTAACACTGTCTAATGTGACTACGAGGCATCCTGTGTCTGGTGATTAAACATGCCAACTCCTTGCAATTTGAATCATTTACATATCCATCACTGGTCTGCACATGTACCAGATTACATCTTTAATCGGATAGTTACTTCTGGGTTCTCAACTTTTTTTTTCATAATACCCCTTAAGTGTATATGCCCTTCACTGATGAGAAATTCATCAACATCTAAGTCCTACATTCATGTACAATGCATATTAAATGAATATTTTGTCACTATTAGTTTTGATGTATCATTCTTTGAATGCACTCAATTGAATCATGGACAGTGGTTCCACATGGAAAAAAATGAATATTCCGAAAAGGAAAAATCCTTCTTCGGTTGATACATTCACTTTGTGTTCTGAGAATTTTTCCCTTGAGTGCCTTGTACAGTATGTCTAGTGTGTTTTTGGTGTGAATGTGGCCATAATCATACAAGGAAAAAACCACTGACTTGTAGTGAACATGTAAAACCGCAACATGCAGTGTCATACGTAACTGAAATAAGAAATGCTGGATTGCCTGAGTTGCATGCGTGCATGTTTTTTAATATGGGCAACATGGTTCCCTGAGATGCCTCAGTGTTGCTCACCGCCATCTCTAACACACAACCTCACAAACCATCTTAAAACTACTGAAAGAAATAATTGGCTACACTGCAGCTCCACTGTTTTGTTTGGCACCCCTGCATGTCCTGCATTGTGTGGGGAAAAAAGCTGAAGGCTGAGGAATGTTACATAACACAGCTAGAATGTAAAAACTCTCTCTGGTGTAATTCACTGCGTAAAACCAATGGTCCTAAGTGTGGTGTCTTCTTCATAACACTCCCTGATGTTTGTGTCCGTGACCATGAGATAGGGTGGCTGCTTTTCTTCCTTGCTTTCCTTGTATTCCTACGTTTCCTCCCCAGCCTTGGTTGGTAGGTCAGGCAGCATCACCTTGTTTTAATAGACCCAGGTGCAATTTATCTTGAAATTAGACTCAAGTGCAGAAAATGTCTCTGTCCCTCCTCTCTTTGTCCCTCGTCCCTCTGGCTTCTGCTCCTCTTTCCCCGATGTTCCCTTCGTTCACTCCCGGTCCTTTTGTCCTGCCTGTTCCCTCCGTGTCCCCCTTTCTGATCTGTTTCTCTGCCTTTCCTGTCTTATGTCAAGTCTTGTCCTGGCTCCTTCCCCTGTGCCAGTTCTGTCTGTCCGTTCTGTTCCCTGTCCCTCATTAATGAGGTTTTATATAGATATACATATATGCCCGGCTTGTCCGCTCCTCGTGTGTGCCACGCCCCCTGATTACCCACGTGTGCTTCCCTGATCGTCTCCTGCTTTGCCCGATTACTTTGATTAGTCATGACCTATTTTAAGTCCTGGTCTTACCTGTTTGCCCTGTCCGTCATTGTAGTTTGTCAATGCCTGCGTTCCGTCCTGCTCTACCCGCTCCGTTTCCCCGATTAAAGACCCGTTTTCACAAACACAAAAAAATTATTCATGAATATTATTGATTATGTTTATTTGTTTAATGTTTTTATTTATTCGTATTTATTGTTTACAATATAATGTTATATAGTATTGCAACACTTGAAACGAGAGGTACTTGCCTGCCTTAGTGATATTTACTATTGTCTAAGTGTATTCCCACCTGTAGGAGGCAGCAATGGTTGTTATTAAAGGTGCTGAGATTACGCGGCTCAGGGCTGAAGGTGCAAAGTGAAACAGTCATTGACCGTATTTGCCATGTGTGATGGTGTCTGCATATCGGCCCTTTTGCGCCAAACAAACCAGTTCAAAGTACTGTGTGTTAAAATATCATATGAATAAATCCTCTCAAGAACTAAACTCAATATCGTATCCTCATCATTCAACGCGTCTGACTTTTGCACCTCTTACCACAAGGCAGTGGATTACATGGGGAAATTACAAACAAGGAGAATTTAATCTGTTTTTCCTCTACATTGTCGTTATTCAGAATATTACAGACTATGAACAAAAACGGACAATGTAAGAAAATAAAAAAATGTGTATGACAGAAAGCTAGAGTATTTTTGCAATGGTGAGCACTAGCTGGTTTATGTACTAGCTCACACTCAAGAAACAGCATAAATGCTACTCATACACAGTTGGGGGGCAGGGGTCAGTCCTTGTGCCTGTAATGAGGTCACCAGTTGAAACTAACCCAGCCTCAGCACGTCTGCTCAGGAGCTACGGGCAAAGCAGGCGGCGGCTGCTCGGGCTCTGGGGCCGCAGGGGGCAGCGGAGGCGGCTGCTCGGGCTGCGCAGGAGCTATGGGCGACGAAGGCAACTGCTCAGACGCTGTAGCAGGAACCCAGGACTTTATGCTCAGCCCACTGCTGTTAACTCCGATGACTCACAACTGAGCAGCAATGCACATTTCGAATTCCATCATCAACATCAGGCAGATGACAAGACTGTTGTGGGTCTCATCAATAAAAACGGTGACTCAGCATACAAAGAGGAAGTGTGATGACTATCGGACTGCTGCAGAGCCAACAACCTGTCTCTGAATGTTGACCAAAGAGATGGTTGTTGACGTTAGAAGAACACAAAACACAGAGTGACCACTCTCTGCTGCACATCGATGGCTCATCTGTGGAGATCGTAGAGAGTACCAGATTCCTTGTTGTCCATCTGGCGGAGAATCTCACCAGGTCCTTCAACATCAGCTCCATAGTAAGGAAAGCACAGCAGCACCTCTACTCTCCACGGAAGCTCAGAAAAGCCCATCTCCCATTCTCACACTCTATTGGGGAACTGTTGAAAGCACCCTGAGCAGCTGCATCACGGTCTGCTTTGAGAACTGTGTCGCCTCAGATCACAAGTCCCTACAACAGATAGTGATGACAGGTGAGAAAATCATTGGGAGTATCGTGTTAGAGAAATATGTACTTTTTTTATCATCATTTTGCTAGACGCTTAGAAACAACACCCTGCCGCAGCTTGATCTTAATTGAGCAATAACACGTCTCAAGAACTGTCGCTTGAATATTTCCACCCCATATATGGTGACAAACAATGTTCAATGTCAGTTGCATATCCTGTTTGTGTACCTCAATAAAAGACACTGCGAGGGGAGTTACTCTTTCGAAGTTGGCTGAGTTCGACTGAGAGGCTGACACCTCGAGGTCAGGACCGGGCTTCCCTTTGTAAGGAAAAGTGGTAAAAATGTCCCAAGGTTCTTGGTTGATCATTTGAATGCAGACAATGTTAGGAATTTATGATCATGGGGGAAGCCAGGGAGAGAATGGGGGTTCCAGTTGGCACCACTATGGTGATAAGGATAAGATAAGGTGATAAGAATTGAATTACAATGATCATAAAAGTCTCCACCCTGTCCTGTCCCGTCCCTGTCTCAGGATCCTCACACTCCAGGGGGTCACTCTTTATATGTAAATTCACTCACAACACCTACACACAACACCTTGGTGGGGAGGGCCTTTTTGGGTATAAAGGGGGGTGAAGAACTGTCTTCAATTTGTATCTGAGCTGCCTTTCAGTACCCGGTGTGTCTCTACACTGTATTACATTGTATTATTTTTGCTGTTCAATAAACCATCATTTTGCTGAAACTGCGGAGACTCTGCAAGTGGATTCCCTACACCTTGCAGCAAGTAAAACGTCATCACAGCTGTCTGTGTTGTTCTGTGTTCAGAGACTGGTTTGTTTCCAGCGCATCTTCAGAAGAAGATAACCCTAACATATCTCTCCCCTCCATCACAGATATTCACACCACACACTGCATCCGCAAAGCCACCACCATTGTGGATGACCCCACCCACCCCTCACATTATCGTTTCACCCTCCTGCCTTCTGGAAATAGGTCCCGGAGCATTCGGGCCTTCACAGCCAGACTCAAACAGCTTTATCCCCCATGCCGTCAGACTACTGAACTCTCAGGGACTAATCTGATACCACACACACATACACTCATTAACACACTTTATTATTTAACTACTATTTTTTATCTTATTGTCGCCATGTTTACAGTTACTTTTATTTATTTTTATTGCTACCTCATTGGACAACCAAACTGCGCCTTCTCAGTACTGGGTTTACTGTGCTGTTTGTGCTCGTTGGTGTCAGTTGTCCTCTCTTTTTGCACTGTCCTGCAATGTTTGCACAGTTTTTGCTCATTATGCACCATACAGTATGTTGCTAGGTTGGTATGTGTTAGTCTTCTGTTAATTTAAGTAGCACCTTGGTCCGAGGGAAACAGTTTCTTTTGTAACTGTACTATACTCAACTGTGTAAAGTTAAAAATAACATTAAAGACCTACTTGACTTTTACTGAACAGGTGCTAAAGTGAAATTACTTGCTTCTGGGAAAGAACTCCAGCTGAAATTCTGTACAACAATTATGGGAGACATATGGGAAGGACGCGGTGTCAGACCTGCCCCAGTGGGACGAATGTGGTTTTCCTAGTAACAGCAGCTTCAGTCCCAATCAGATAAGCCAGATGCATCTGAAATTAGAGGAACGGGATCAGACTGGTTGCTCAGGGACTAATGTGGTAGAACTAAAACAGAGACAAATTGGACGGTGTTTCAATTGTGGGAAAATGAGACAAAGCAGGCAGAGGAGATGCGGGTGGCAAAGAAGCATGAGATAAGGAATGCAGAGAATGTGGATGAGGGTGAGACTCCTGTGAAAACTGTGTATTGAAAATTAGGGCCATAGTATTGTCATCCATCCTGTCAGGGTATGGAAATACACTGAGGGTAAATGGCCTAATGCAGGAAGTGTCTTAATCCTATAACATCCAGCTGATTCAGGCTGTGGGGGACAGTGTAGTACTGCACTCTTCTGGCTGGGACCTTGAATAAATGAATGAATGTTACATTTATACAGCCCTTTTCTAAGATACACAAAGAGCTTTACAGAAGCACTGGGGAGCCACTTCAACCCAAACGTGAGGCAGCAGGAGAGGGGGCCCAGGCAGAGAGAACAGCCAACAAGACGGGTGCTTCCACAGACAGGACGGGGGCCCCGGCAGACCAACGCTGACGACTCCTGGGACCAAGTCAACAGAGCAGCTGTCGTCATTGTGACTCACCCTCATACATCCATCCATTGTCTAAACCGCTTATGCTACTGGGTCGCGGGGGGTCCAGAGCCTATCCTGGCAGGATCTGTGCACGAGGCAGGGAACAACCCAGGACGGGGGGGCAGCTCATTGCAAGGCACATTCACACACCATTCACACACACATGCACTCCTACGGCCAATTTAGCAAGAGAGAACATGCAAACTCCCCACACATGTGACCCAGGCGGAGACTCGAACCTGAGTCCCAGTGGTGGGAGGTAACAGTGCTAATCACTGCACCACCAAGCAGCCCCACCCTCATACATGATTTCTGATTCTTGATTTTAATCCCCTTTTCTGTTTTTGGCAACATATAAAGTGCTGTGAATGTCACTGTCAGATTGTCATATCATCCTCCAGTTGTCCCTTGTCACCCTGGATGCACATTGAGTGTTTGCTAAATATTTTATCTTGTAGTGTTCCTGATTTTTTCCTGTGTTTTAATTTGCAATTCTCAAATTTCATGACTGGCATCCGTGGGGACGATTAATTAAACCTGTTAACTCTGCACTTCAATTTCAAACTGTTGGTAACATGTGTACATATTTTTGTCTGATCTTTTCACCACCAGGTGGCGATATAGCAACTCCAGAGTTATTGATGGCTAGAACAAAAAAAACACAGTAACACAGAGGTGTAGCTAAAAATTCTGGGCCCCTGACAGAATGTCACCTTGCGCCCTCTGTCGAATTTTACATTCTGTGAAAGAGATTTGTTGAGCCATCTTCCAATGTAATCCAATCCAGCTCTTTATTTGAAAAGCACTTTAAACAACCTTATGGACCAAAGTGCTGCACAAAGGAATAAATAAAAACATTCACACACTTAAAAACGAAGTAAAAGAAATTTAATAAAAACCAAAACATTCAATGTGAGTAAAAGGCCATTAATAAAAATTTAAAAAAATCTATTAATTAATAAAGAAAAGGCTAAGATTAAAATAAGATTTACTATTAAAATTAACATCTCACAATGTGTCAAAGGTGAAGGAGAAGAGATTAGAAGAGATTTAAAAACGGACAGAGGGGATTCCTCTCTAATGTGAAAAGGCAAGTCATTCCACATTTTAGGAGCTGCGACTGCAAAGGCTCGATCCCCTCTAAGCTCACGCTGAGTCTTAGGAACCGTCAGGAACAGCTGATCAGCTGACCTGAGAGAGCGGGTGGGGGTGTAAGGGTGAAGCAGCTCACAGAGGTCAGATGGAGCAAGACCACTGAGGGCTTTAAAAGCAAATAACAGAATTTTAAAATGAATCCTAAAATGTACGGGCAGCCAGTGGAGTGAGGCTAAAATGGGGGAGACATGCTCATATTTCCATGTGCGGCAGCATTTTGAACCTTCTGGAGGTGAACAATAGTGGAGCCTCTAACCCCAACATAGAGGGCGTTACAGTGGTCCAAACTAGTAGTGACAAAAGAGTGGATTACTGTCTCAAAGTGCTGCCTAGAAAGAATTGGCTTTATTTTGGCCAACTGCCTCAATTGTAAAAAGCTTGACTTGACAACTAACCTTATCTGAGTGTCAAACTTAAGGTTGGTGTCGACTTTAACCCCTAGGTGTGTGATGACTGGTTTACAATATTGTTCCAAGGAACCTAAAATTACAGTGGAGGTCAGAGGAGTGGAGTTACCAAAAACCAACACTTCTGTCCATTACCTCCCCACTTCCTTGTTAGTTACAATATTTGTTCTGCATTACTGTACTGCTTTGGAGCCTTTTGATATTAAGGTGAATAACACAGGTGAAAAATTAAGGTGAAAAAAGAGACAGATGCATTGACAGCAGTCGTGGCCACACTTTGGACTGGGAGTGTAAGAGCAAAGGAAACTGAATCCACTATGTTCTGTCCTGTAAATTTTTATTAAACACCACATGACACACATACGAGTCCTGTTTTAACTTTCAGGGCTGATGGTCTGCAGCCTGGCTTGTGTTCTACAGTGCAGCGCAGGTGCAGTCACTGTGCTGAGCCCGGCGTTATATTAATGACGCAGCCTTTCACACTGACCAGTGAGAAATAACCTTGAAAATGACTGTGCTCTTTGTGGTTCTCCTTTTTTCTTACCACCAAGCAAGAGACTAAACATATTTTCTACTTATCAGTTATCAGAAATCAGAAATGTCATGCAGTAATCAGAGGTTAGACAGCAAGAATGACTTTTGTATTTTTATCTTTTGTCAATCTTTTATCCAGCGACTACTAATTCTCATCGGGGTCTGGAGAGGGTGGGACCTGTCCCAGGAAGCACAGAGCACAGGCCTGCATGGGATGCCATTCCACACAAGCAAAAACAATTAAGATGGTCAGATTTGCCTCACTGTGTGATTTTGACTGAAAGATGAACTAAGCACAGTCTTGTGTGTATAAAAATGCGTAGATTCATTTAACTTTAACAATGAGATTCAGCAACATGACCTTATAGTGTTAATGATCGGTATCTTACTGGTATTAACTGAATTATGCAAAATTCTACATTATTCTATATTATTGCACCCAAATTGTTCATACTGACTAAATGTAATTACTGACATCCTGGACATACTGCTTTTTAGGTTTGAATTTAAAATGTTAGTAGACAAATTCATGCTGTCAATAACATCTCACTTGCTCACCCACTTTTAGATAAAAATACCCTTTGTGGTTTTTCTAGTGAAGCAGTGGGCCTGAGCTGAGGACCTGATGGTTGTGTGGTTTTCGCTCACTGAGAAGAGAGACACAAACACCCTGCTCTCAGTCGGTCAGTCTTCCTGTAAAATGCAGAGGTGAGACTGCTAGTGGAAAATTACTGACTGCAGCGTCAACAACACATATAAACAGCAGCACAAACAAAATGTTCCACAAATGCAGGACATCTGTATGCTTACAGCACACATCAGACACGCTGACCCTCAGCACTGAGCTCCTCCAGGCTCTGTGCTCTCCCTCTTCTCTTCAATTTCTACACAAATCACTGCTGCTCCAGTGAAGATCCTGAATTTTGCAGGTGATACTACTGTGTTTGCCATCATAACTGAAGGTGATGAGTCTGCCTACAGACTGGAAGTCGTACAGCTGACCATCCAGTTCTGAACTCACATTATCCCAAATGTCCACATGCTTAGACTCCTCTCATCATCAGGGAGGAGCGTCCCTTGGCACTGTAGAGTAGATGGATGAGAGCAGGCTGATAACAAGGCTGTCATCAATTTTATGTGACACCTCTCACCCCCCCAGCAGACTATGGAGGCCCGTAAGGGCAGCTCCTTCAGTAAGAGACTCAGACACCCGGCGTGTGACAGAACGGTACCGCAGGTCATTGGGCCCCACAGCAGTCAGGCTTTATAATCTGCACTCTGCTCATTGAACTTTTCCCCTGTTCACTGTCTTCTGATACAGTTTCTATCTGCTGCTGATCTGCAATATTGTTCCTCCTTATTCACTGATGTGCAGTGTTGCATTGAGCCAGTGCATTATGCCCTGTGTGGCAGCTTCCTTTGGGAGGCTAATATCTGGCACATGAGCAATAATGTTACATGCAATAGGATTGTGTATAAGTTAAGGATTGTGTATAAGTTAATTTTAATATTCCTATAATATTCCTCTGTATGTAATATATTCTTATTTTTTGTTTCTATTATTACCCTATATTTATATATACATCCATTTATTTTACATTCATAATGATGTTGTTTGTTGTTTTGTGCCCCACTGCTCTTGTAACAAGCCTCAGTCTTGACTCTCCCTTTTAAGGTCTTGGCCTTAAATCACACTCGATATAGGTGGTGTCGTCCCCATCACCCTGACCAGGATACATGCTGTAAGATTAATGGATGGTGTTTATCTGTGTGATGAAAAAGAATGTGAATAAAACAAAAATGTACCATTATAAATGGGAGCCCTAGGATGTGTGGTGGTTAGAGATGTGGACTGATGAGAATTTTGCTTTTCTAAAGTTCTGTTGTGAAAACTGTACATTCCGTTCCATGTACAGTAGTGATATGTAGCAATCATGTGCTCCAGTCAAATGTCCAGCTGCATGAATAATAATGGTGGCTTGTTTGGATAAAATAACTTAGGCTGAATACTTGAAAGCGTGACCTGGGTGAGGTAGAGAGGAAACAGGGTCTTACAAGAAGCAGATATTGTTCTGTCTGTGTGGTTTTTACTCTTTGCAAAGTGAGTCCAGCACAGTGCAGTCAGTGGGTCAGTCTTCCTGAGCTGCATCTAACCAGTGGAAACATCTGCAGCACTGCAGAGAAGCACTCAGCAGACAAACAAACCCAAACAGCTTACAGCTGTATGTCACTTTTGGACAGAGGTGGACAAAGTACACAACTTCACTACTTGAGTTAAGTATAGATACTCCTCGTCAAATAATACTCAAAGTTTTTCAGTTAATTTTTTACTTCAGTTAAAGTACTGGAGTATTTGCATCTAAAAATACTTAAGTATTCAAAAGTACATTATGTTTTAAATGCAAGACATTTTTCAGAACCTAATGACTCCTGAACACCCCACTGAATACACTGACTGGCTTGTACATCTTGTAGAATAAAAAGCTTGTGGAATATGATACAATGACTATAGAAACACAACTGACATAACAAAAGTACAGCCATTGTCATTTTCATCTTATTTAACACCCCCCACCCCACTCACACAAAAGAGCATGGTAGTGTTCTTACAGAGCCGTAGCAGTGTGTGTGTGTGCATGTGTGCATGTGTGTTTGTGTGTGTGTGTGTCTATGTGTGTGTGTGTTTGTGTGTCTGTGTATGTTTGTGTGTGTGTCTATGTGTGTGTATGTTTGTGAGCCAAGTAACAAGACAGGGAGCAAGAAACAAAACTCCTCTTTCTTAATTATCCACATCGTTATTAACGACACAGGTATATATACAGGTACATATACAGGTACATGTATATACTCAAAAATACATCCAGAACACACAATTAAATGAAAAACGTAATTTAAGAACACTTGAAATTTTCATTCAGTTTCTTTCATCTGTTTAATATAATCGATCAGTCCCTGTGCGTTTGCCCCAAACCATTCAGCATGGTACACAAGGGAGACAAGTAAGCATGTGTGACATCAAAGAACTGATTGCAGCAACTCAGCCTTTCCACAACATTAAAGCCGCTTATTCCCCCCCATGCCATGAAGAAATAATCTCTGTGGCTCCCCTCTCCCCCTCCCTCAGCCCCCAGTCTGGCTTGAACATTTGCACTTCCAGTAAAAATGCGCCCCAAACACACTGACACCAAACTCAGCACCGGTACTCCGTAAAATCCCGTGATTCAGTCTCAGAAGCACTGGCTCCCCTGCCCTCCTCTGAACATTATTAAAGCTACACCCTGAACACTCTGTGTGACTGACATGAATGAGAAGCATCTTTATTCATAATCTCTGTAGCGGAGGTCAGAATACAGAGTGTCATTATTCCCGTCTTTCTTCTGTCTCCTGGGTTTTGGCTTCTTAAGGTTCAGGGCAGCGTAATTCAGTGTGTCCTCGTCATGGCACTGTGGAGACAAAGATGGCAGAATTGGATGGATCAAATCGGTTTGCTATTACCTATTTTCACAAATAGCACTTAAAATGCTGATCCCAGGATGGAAATCAGTCTGAGGTTCATTTGTTTTACTGACGATTTGTAATTTGAAATATTTATTACATACTTGCTTGCGTGACCATTCCACTTTTGATATATCACTGTTCTTTTCATCTGTTTAAAATATATAACACATCAATATATTATTTAATTTCGCACGGTATCATACCGTGGTCAGATAACATTCCGAATTTTCAAGCAATCAACATCCTTTTTGTCTCAAAAATGAAAGTAAAAATGACTTCTGTCAATTTAAGTGTGCATGTTTGGATACGTGTCATTTGTTCTCATATATCATATATAATAAAATTGCTATAAAGGAGATCTTGGTAATAAAAGTTATTGATATGCAACTTATTGCAACATGTATATTTCAATAGATTTTGCAAAATATGAAAGATATAATACAAAAATGTAAATCTTACAGTACAAAAAGGTTTATATAAATAAGGTGAGATTTAATAATGGATTTTAAAACTGTATTACCTGCAAGAGTGGTTTTAATATGAAAATGTTATCTATCATAAAACAATTTTATATTTCTATAATTTGTTAAAATCTACATTTTGTCCTTCTGAGTGCATAAAGCCGGGCAGCGTACCTGCACAGTGTGTACAGGTCAGTTTACATCTTATACAAATGAGAGCAACGTTCAGAATAATGCTGCAAGATAAAACTATCAGCAAGCCAGAGTGAAGAGGATCCAGCAGCTTCTGAAAGCCTGTAACAAAGAGATAGATTTCAGCATAATGATATAGAGACACATTTCCCATTTGCTTACATTACATTAGTTAAAGATCAAATCGATAACACATTACAGCAGTTGTTTTGTAAATAGTCCATTTTTAACATGAACTTCTAGTATTTTGCATTTTAACAATTTATATTAATATTTGAAATAATTATTAAATTAGGGTTAGGGTCGAGTTTGGGACCCGGATAAAGGGGATTTAACCCAGAGGCTGCAAGATAGTATTTATCACTTTAGTCCTAATCAGGATAGAAGTCCAATCTGGAAAGTTTATAAAGAAGTTAGCAAATCAGACAGTCATGAAGTAATCAAGACAACATTTATTAAACATATTACAATATATAATTATTGACATGTGGCCACATACTTGTAAATACATTTGGACAAATACAATATTAAACAATCACATTCCTCAGCTGAGAGTGCACAAAGTTCTGCGGAAAGTATCTGACTACAGATGGACTTTCACGCAGTTCTCTGTGGGAGCTCTGATTACAGAGTAACTCCCCGAATCCTTCTGAGGCCCTTCCTTAAGTATCCAAACCAGGTGATGGCATGTCTCTGAAGACTGACCAATTTCGGTCAACGGTTAATTTTAGGGGCATTGTTGGCCTTGGTTCTCAAGTCCTCAGCCAATCAGATCACTTTAGGGGGTGGTCGTAATTCCCTTGTTCTGCCATGTGAGAGGCTCTCTCAGTTTGGTGGGTTTAGCCGAAGTTTCTATAGTTCTCTTAGGGAAAACTATACTGCCTTAAATCTGAGTGTATAACACTCGCCGTCTCATGCCTATTCAAACGAGACCAAACATGCGTGTATTTGTCCCTAACATCTATGTGTGGTGAGTTATCCTATTTCTAGTGGAAAAGGTGTCTGTGTCTGGGGACTGACAGCTGTTGTTGCTGTGGTTTGACTGTGGAACTCCGGCCACTCCAGGGGGTGAAAGGTCTTGCTTTTTCTGTATTGCTCCAGTTATTCTCAGGAGCCGGCAGGGCTTTGCCTTCCTTAAAAGGGATGGTTTGATGCGTGGAGTCCAATCTTGCCTGGGCCAGTGGATCCTTTTCTTGGAGCTCTGAGATGGACTGATGCAGGCTGATCAGAGTTGGGGCCTGCAGGACCTATAAGTTTTATGTCCTTACATCAATCTCTAGTTGTGATAGCAGTTGTTTCTGGCCACAACCGGGATTCGAACCCCGGTCTCCCGTGTGAAAGGCGGCGATCTTACCACTACACTATCCAGCAACTATATAATACAATATATAAAAAATATAATATAAATATAATATAAATATATAAAATATATAAAATATATTTTTGGCCACAACCGGGATTCGAACCCCGGTCTCCCGTGTGAAAGGCGGCGATCTTACCACTACACTATCCAGCAACTATATAATATAAGGGAGATTTACGGGAAAATACTAATACGGGAGGACGGCGGGAAAGAGAAGTAAAATACGGTAGTTTCCCGGCCAAAACGGGAGACTTGACAGCCTGAGATGGCTGTCTCTGGCCACGCCCCCTACAGTCGGTCCGGCCCCTGGCTTTTCCAGCGTGTTCGCGAAAACGACTTCATTATTTATCTGATTGATTTATCGACAGACCATCATACTTTTTAGACGTTATAATAACAACACTCTATTGATCCCCCTCTTACTGTCCATGATACACAATGACGAGACACATGTTCACTAATGACGAGAACTATTCTATTTTTCATGCCGGGTCCTTCAAATCTTACATTTACAAATCTTGTTCTTGTTCTCTGCTCGTTCCCGTAGATATATATTATTATACGGAGATTTACGGAGTCTTCAAAGACGGTCCAGCTCAAGGATCACTGTTGCTGTGGTGTAGATCAGCTGATCTGTAGTAGTCTTCTACGTACATCTTCTAGTAGACCTTCTGAGGGTACTTCACGCATTCTTGGTCGGAGGGTCCAGGTTTCCAGCTTAGCTTATTTCTTATTTCACTGCTCTTGTATTCAGCCTACTAATATATATGGGGCTTGGTACCCAATCTCGGAATGTGGGGATGATGATATCTCCCCCCTGACCTGTCGTCCTGGCTCCCCCTTGTCGTAGCAATCGTGTTGTACCTCATCAATCTCTAGTTGTGATAGCAGTTGTTTCTGGCCACAACCGGGATTCGAACCCCGGTCTCCCGTGTGAAAGGCGGCGATCTTACCACTACACTATCCAGCAACTATATAATACAATATATAAAAAATATAATATAAATATAATATAAATATATAAAATATATAAAATATATTTTTGGCCACAACCGGGATTCGAACCCCGGTCTCCCGTGTGAAAGGCGGCGATCTTACCACTACACTATCCAGCAACTATATAATATAAGGGAGATTTACGGGAAAATACTAATACGGGAGGACGGCGGGAAAGAGAAGTAAAATACGGTAGTTTCCCGGCCAAAACGGGAGACTTGACAGCCTGAGATGGCTATCTCTGGCCACGCCCCCTACAGTCGGTCCGGCCCCTGGCTTTTCCAGCGTGTTCGCGAAAACGACTTCATTATTTATCTGATTGATTTATCGACAGACCATCATACTTTTTAGACGTTATAATAACAACACTCTATTGATCCCCCTCTTACTGTCCATGATACACAATGACGAGACACATGTTCACTAATGACGAGAACTATTCTATTTTTCATGCCGGGTCCTTCAAATCTTACATTTACAAATCTTGTTCTTGTTCTCTGCTCGTTCCCGTAGATATATATTATTATACGGAGATTTACGGAGTCTTCAAAGACGGTCCAGCTCAAGGATCACTGTTGCTGTGGTGTAGATCAGCTGATCTGTAGTAGTCTTCTACGTACATCTTCTAGTAGACCTTCTGAGGGTACTTCACGCATTCTTGGTCGGAGGGTCCAGGTTTCCAGCTTAGCTTATTTCTTATTTCTCAGGTCAGCTGCTCTTGTATTCAGCCTACTAATATATATGGGGCTTGGTACCCAATCTCGGAATGTGGGGATGATGATATCTCCCCCCTGACCTGTCGTCCTGGCTCCCCCTTGTCGTAGCAATCGTGTTGTACCTCATCAATCTCTAGTTGTGATAGCAGTTGTTTCTGGCCACAACCGGGATTCGAACCCCGGTCTCCCGTGTGAAAGGCGGCGATCTTACCACTACACTATCCAGCAACTATATAATACAATATATAAAAAATATAATATAAATATAATATAAATATATAAAATATATAAAATATATAAAATATATTTTTGGCCACAACCGGGATTCGAACCCCGGTCTCCCGTGTGAAAGGCGGCGATCTTACCACTACACTATCCAGCAACTATATAATATAAGGGAGATTTACGGGAAAATACTAATACGGGAGGACGGCGCGAAAGAGAAGTAAAATACGGTAGTTTCCCGGCCAAAACGGGAGACTTGACAGCCTGAGATGGCTTTTCCAGCGAAAACGACTTCATTATTTATCTGATTGATTTATCGACAGACCATCATACTTTTTAGACGTTATAATAACAACACTCTATTGATCCCCCTCTTACTGTCCATGATACACAATGACGAGACACATGTTCACTAATGACGAGAACTATTCTATTTTTCATGCCGGGTCCTTCAAATCTTACATTTACAAATCTTGTTCTTGTTCTCTGCTCGTTCCCGTAGATATATATTATTATACGGAGATTTACGGAGTCTTCAAAGACGGTCCAGCTCAAGGATCACTGTTGCTGTGGTGTAGATCAGCTGATCTGTAGTAGTCTTCTACGTACATCTTCTAGTAGACCTTCTGAGGGTACTTCACGCATTCTTGGTCGGAGGGTCCAGGTTTCCAGCTTAGCTTATTTCTTATTTCTCAGGTCAGCTGCTCTTGTATTCAGCCTACTAATATATATGGGGCTTGGTACCCAATCTCGGAATGTGGGGATGATGATATCTCCCCCCTGACCTGTCGTCCTGGCTCCCCCTTGTCGTAGCAATCGTGTTGTACCTCATCAATCTCTAGTTGTGATAGCAGTTGTTTCTGGCCACAACCGGGATTCGAACCCCGGTCTCCCGTGTGAAAGGCGGCGATCTTACCACTACACTATCCAGCAACTATATAATTCAATATATAAAAAATATAATATAAATATAATATAAATATATAAAATATATAAAATATATTTTTGGCCACAACCGGGATTCGAACCCCGGTCTCCCGTGTGAAAGGCGGCGATCTTACCACTACACTATCCAGCAACTATATAATATAAGGGAGATTTACGGGAAAATACTAATACGGGAGGACGGCGGGAAAGAGAAGTAAAATACGGTAGTTTCCCGGCCAAAACGGGAGACTTGACAGCCTGAGATGGCTGTCTCTGGCCACGCCCCCTACAGTCGGTCCGGCCCCTGGCTTTTCCAGCGTGTTCGCGAAAACGACTTCATTATTTATCTGATTGATTTATCGACAGACCATCATACTTTTTAGACGTTATAATAACAACACTCTATTGATCCCCCTCTTACTGTCCATGATACACAATGACGAGACACATGTTCACTAATGACGAGAACTATTCTATTTTTCATGCCGGGTCCTTCAAATCTTACATTTACAAATCTTGTTCTTGTTCTCTGCTCGTTCCCGTAGATATATATTATTATACGGAGATTTACGGAGTCTTCAAAGACGGTCCAGCTCAAGGATCACTGTTGCTGTGGTGTAGATCAGCTGATCTGTAGTAGTCTTCTACGTACATCTTCTAGTAGACCTTCTGAGGGTACTTCACGCATTCTTGGTCGGAGGGTCCAGGTTTCCAGCTTAGCTTATTTCTTATTTCTCAGGTCAGCTGCTCTTGTATTCAGCCTACTAATATATATGGGGCTTGGTACCCAATCTCGGAATGTGGGGATGATGATATCTCCCCCCTGACCTGTCGTCCTGGCTCCCCCTTGTCGTAGCAATCGTGTTGTACCTCATCAATCTCTAGTTGTGATAGCAGTTGTTTCTGGCCACAACCGGGATTCGAACCCCGGTCTCCCGTGTGAAAGGCGGCGATCTTACCACTACACTATCCAGCAACTATATAATACAATATATAAAAAATATAATATAAATATAATATAAATATATAAAATATATAAAATATATTTTTGGCCACAACCGGGATTCGAACCCCGGTCTCCCGTGTGAAAGGCGGCGATCTTACCACTACACTATCCAGCAACTATATAATATAAGGGAGATTTACGGGAAAATACTAATACGGGAGGACGGCGCGAAAGAGAAGTAAAATACGGTAGTTTCCCGGCCAAAACGGGAGACTTGACAGCCTGAGATGGCTTTTCCAGCGAAAACGACTTCATTATTTATCTGATTGATTTATCGACAGACCATCATACTTTTTAGACGTTATAATCCCCCTCTTACTGTCCATGATACACAATGACGAGACACATGTTCACTAATGACGAGAACTATTCTATTTTTCATGCCGGGTCCTTCAAATCTTACATTTACAAATCTTGTTCTTGTTCTCTGCTCGTTCCCGTAGATATATATTATTATACGGAGATTTACGGAGTCTTCAAAGACGGTCCAGCTCAAGGATCACTGTTGCTGTGGTGTAGATCAGCTGATCTGTAGTAGTCTTCTACGTACATCTTCTAGTAGACCTTCTGAGGGTACTTCACGCATTCTTGGTCGGAGGGTCCAGGTTTCCAGCTTAGCTTATTTCTTATTTCTCAGGTCAGCTGCTCTTGTATTCAGCCTACTAATATATATGGGGCTTGGTACCCAATCTCGGAATGTGGGGATGATGATATCTCCCCCCTGACCTGTCGTCCTGGCTCCCCCTTGTCGTAGCAATCGTGTTGTACCTCATCAATGTAGGGAGCCGCCCACTGGCCCAATGGCGGAATCCAATGGCGCAGCCGAAGGCTGTGAATGCGTGTTGGTCCTTCCAAGCGCTCCTGGGAATTACTTACCCTTTTTAATATACAAGATATTCTTTTAGACACACATCTGACTCCATTTTATTAATGACCTTATTTCAGTATATTGTAGTCATGACGTTTATGTTGTTCGGATTACTTCGGGACTCTCCTTTAGATTACCAACTCTAGTTTACCCCTGACGAAGGAGTCCGCCAGATTCGCCTCGGCCGACAGGGCGATCCGTGGGCTTGTTCCACAGGGTTTGTCTTAGATGCACGGAAATCGGCACCATTTAAGACAATGTCAGCCTCTGATTATTCGGGTCCCTCGACCTATATAATTTCCCAAAGGCCCAGTGTCTGCCAATTACTGAGCATGTGGGTGCCTCGGAGATTAAGCCGATGTTTACCCGAACCACACGTACATCCACCTCAGAGGCTCAGCCGGGGGCAGCCCATATCATAACATGTGTCAACCTCAGCGGCTGTGACGGCGCACCTTTTGTTGCGGTAGTTTGTACGAGGTTTTACTTTGGGCTCGTCTCAGGGACTCCGCCGATGCCGCCCATTGTCTTACCATGTGAGCGTCTCAGGGACTATGCCCGGTGCCTAGGAACATAGTGTGTACGCCCCTCAGAGGGCAGACCGGTACCTTTCATCAGCATGTGTTGACCTCAGAGGTTAAGTCGGCCCGTAACTGAGCGTGTGCGAACTCCAGAGGTGCGGTTTTGGTATCCACCTAACTTAACTTGGGCAGTCGAGTTTGGGACCCGGATAAAGGGGATTTAACCCAGAGGCTGCAAGATAGTATTTATCACTTTAGTCCTAATCAGGATAGAAGTCCAATCTGGAAAGTTTATAAAGAAGTTAGCAAATCAGACAGTCATGAAGTAATCAAGACAACATTTATTAAACATATTACAATATATAATTATTGACATGTGGCCACATACTTGTAAATACATTTGGACAAATACAATATTAAACAATCACATTCCTCAGCTGAGAGTGCACAAAGTTCTGCGGAAAGTATCTGACTACAGATGGACTTTCACGCAGTTCTCTGTGGGAGCTCTGATTACAGAGTAACTCCCCGAATCCTTCTGAGGCCCTTCCTTAAGTATCCAAACCAGGTGATGGCATGTCTCTGAAGACTGACCAATTTCGGTCAACGGTTAATTTTAGGGGCATTGTTGGCCTTGGTTCTCAAGTCCTCAGCCAATCAGATCACTTTAGGGGGTGGTCGTAATTCCCTTGTTCTGCCATGTGAGAGGCTCTCTCAGTTTGGTGGGTTTAGCCGAAGTTTCTATAGTTCTCTTAGGGAAAACTATACTGCCTTAAATCTGAGTGTATAACACTCGCCGTCTCATGCCTATTCAAACGAGACCAAACATGCGTGTATTTGTCCCTAACATCTATGTGTGGTGAGTTATCCTATTTCTAGTGGAAAAGGTGTCTGTGTCTGGGGACTGACAGCTGTTGTTGCTGTGGTTTGACTGTGGAACTCCGGCCACTCCAGGGGGTGAAAGGTCTTGCTTTTTCTGTATTGCTCCAGTTATTCTCAGGAGCCGGCAGGGCTTTGCCTTCCTTAAAAGGGATGGTTTGATGCGTGGAGTCCAATCTTGCCTGGGCCAGTGGATCCTTTTCTTGGAGCTCTGAGATGGACTGATGCAGGCTGATCAGAGTTGGGGCCTGCAGGACCTATAAGTTTTATGTCCTTACATCAATCTCTAGTTGTGATAGCAGTTGTCTGCCAATTACTGAGCATGTGGGTGCCTCGGAGATTAAGCCGATGTTTACCCGAACCACACGTACATCCACCTCAGAGGCTCAGCCGGGGGCAGCCCATATCATAACATGTGTCAACCTCAGCGGCTGTGACGGCGCACCTTTTGTTGCGGTAGTTTGTACGAGGTTTTACTTTGGGCTCGTCTCAGGGACTCCGCCGATGCCGCCCATTGTCTTACCATGTGAGCGTCTCAGGGACTATGCCCGGTGCCTAGGAACATAGTGTGTACGCCCCTCAGAGGGCAGACCGGTACCTTTCATCAGCATGTGTTGACCTCAGAGGTTAAGTCGGCCCGTAACTGAGAGTGTGCGAACTCCAGAGGTGCGGTTTTGGTATCCACCTAACTTAACTTGGGCAGTCGAGTTTGGGACCCGGATAAAGGGGATTTAACCCAGAGGCTGCAAGATAGTATTTATCACTTTAGTCCTAATCAGGATAGAAGTCCAATCTGGAAAGTTTATAAAGAAGTTAGCAAATCAGACAGTCATGAAGTAATCAAGACAACATTTATTAAACATATTACAATATATAATTATTGACATGTGGCCACATACTTGTAAATACATTTGGACAAATACAATATTAAACAATCACATTCCTCAGCTGAGAGTGCACAAAGTTCTGCGGAAAGTATCTGACTACAGATGGACTTTCACGCAGTTCTCTGTGGGAGCTCTGATTACAGAGTAACTCCCCGAATCCTTCTGAGGCCCTTCCTTAAGTATCCAAACCAGGTGATGGCATGTCTCTGAAGACTGACCAATTTCGGTCAACGGTTAATTTTAGGGGCATTGTTGGCCTTGGTTCTCAAGTCCTCAGCCAATCAGATCACTTTAGGGGGTGGTCGTAATTCCCTTGTTCTGCCATGTGAGAGGCTCTCTCAGTTTGGTGGGTTTAGCCGAAGTTTCTATAGTTCTCTTAGGGAAAACTATACTGCCTTAAATCTGAGTGTATAACACTCGCCGTCTCATGCCTATTCAAACGAGACCAAACATGCGTGTATTTGTCCCTAACATCTATGTGTGGTGAGTTATCCTATTTCTAGTGGAAAAGGTGTCTGTGTCTGGGGACTGACAGCTGTTGTTGCTGTGGTTTGACTGTGGAACTCCGGCCACTCCAGGGGGTGAAAGGTCTTGCTTTTTCTGTATTGCTCCAGTTATTCTCAGGAGCCGGCAGGGCTTTGCCTTCCTTAAAAGGGATGGTTTGATGCGTGGAGTCCAATCTTGCCTGGGCCAGTGGATCCTTTTCTTGGAGCTCTGAGATGGACTGATGCAGGCTGATCAGAGTTGGGGCCTGCAGGACCTATAAGTTTTATGTCCTTACATCAATCTCTAGTTGTGATAGCAGTTGTTTCTGGCCACAACCGGGATTCGAACCCCGGTCTCCCGTGTGAAAGGCGGCGATCTTACCACTACACTATCCAGCAACTATATAATACAATATATAAAAAATATAATATAAATATAATATAAATATATAAAATATATAAAATATATTTTTGGCCACAACCGGGATTCGAACCCCGGTCTCCCGTGTGAAAGGCGGCGATCTTACCACTACACTATCCAGCAACTATATAATATAAGGGAGATTTACGGGAAAATACTAATACGGGAGGACGGCGCGAAAGAGAAGTAAAATACGGTAGTTTCCCGGCCAAAACGGGAGACTTGACAGCCTGAGATGGCTTTTCCAGCGAAAACGACTTCATTATTTATCTGATTGATTTATCGACAGACCATCATACTTTTTAGACGTTATAATCCCCCTCTTACTGTCCATGATACACAATGACGAGACACATGTTCACTAATGACGAGAACTATTCTATTTTTCATGCCGGGTCCTTCAAATCTTACATTTACAAATCTTGTTCTTGTTCTCTGCTCGTTCCCGTAGATATATATTATTATACGGAGATTTACGGAGTCTTCAAAGACGGTCCAGCTCAAGGATCACTGTTGCTGTGGTGTAGATCAGCTGATCTGTAGTAGTCTTCTACGTACATCTTCTAGTAGACCTTCTGAGGGTACTTCACGCATTCTTGGTCGGAGGGTCCAGGTTTCCAGCTTAGCTTATTTCTTATTTCTCAGGTCAGCTGCTCTTGTATTCAGCCTACTAATATATATGGGGCTTGGTACCCAATCTCGGAATGTGGGGATGATGATATCTCCCCCCTGACCTGTCGTCCTGGCTCCCCCTTGTCGTAGCAATCGTGTTGTACCTCATCAATCTCTAGTTGTGATAGCAGTTGTTTCTGGCCACAACCGGGATTCGAACCCCGGTCTCCCGTGTGAAAGGCGGCGATCTTACCACTACACTATCCAGCAACTATATAATACAATATATAAAAAATATAATATAAATATAATATAAATATATAAAATATATAAAATATATTTTTGGCCACAACCGGGATTCGAACCCCGGTCTCCCGTGTGAAAGGCGGCGATCTTACCACTACACTATCCAGCAACTATATAATATAAGGGAGATTTACGGGAAAATACTAATACGGGAGGACGGCGCGAAAGAGAAGTAAAATACGGTAGTTTCCCGGCCAAAACGGGAGACTTGACAGCCTGAGATGGCTTTTCCAGCGAAAACGACTTCATTATTTATCTGATTGATTTATCGACAGACCATCATACTTTTTAGACGTTATAATCCCCCTCTTACTGTCCATGATACACAATGACGAGACACATGTTCACTAATGACGAGAACTATTCTATTTTTCATGCCGGGTCCTTCAAATCTTACATTTACAAATCTTGTTCTTGTTCTCTGCTCGTTCCCGTAGATATATATTATTATACGGAGATTTACGGAGTCTTCAAAGACGGTCCAGCTCAAGGATCACTGTTGCTGTGGTGTAGATCAGCTGATCTGTAGTAGTCTTCTACGTACATCTTCTAGTAGACCTTCTGAGGGTACTTCACGCATTCTTGGTCGGAGGGTCCAGGTTTCCAGCTTAGCTTATTTCTTATTTCTCAGGTCAGCTGCTCTTGTATTCAGCCTACTAATATATATGGGGCTTGGTACCCAATCTCGGAATGTGGGGATGATGATATCTCCCCCCTGACCTGTCGTCCTGGCTCCCCCTTGTCGTAGCAATCGTGTTGTACCTCATCAATCTCTAGTTGTGATAGCAGTTGTTTCTGGCCACAACCGGGATTCGAACCCCGGTCTCCCGTGTGAAAGGCGGCGATCTTACCACTACACTATCCAGCAACTATATAATACAATATATAAAAAATATAATATAAATATAATATAAATATATAAAATATATAAAATATATTTTTGGCCACAACCGGGATTCGAACCCCGGTCTCCCGTGTGAAAGGCGGCGATCTTACCACTACACTATCCAGCAACTATATAATATAAGGGAGATTTACGGGAAAATACTAATACGGGAGGACGGCGCGAAAGAGAAGTAAAATACGGTAGTTTCCCGGCCAAAACGGGAGACTTGACAGCCTGAGATGGCTTTTCCAGCGAAAACGACTTCATTATTTATCTGATTGATTTATCGACAGACCATCATACTTTTTAGACGTTATAATAACAACACTCTATTGATCCCCCTCTTACTGTCCATGATACACAATGACGAGACACATGTTCACTAATGACGAGAACTATTCTATTTTTCATGCCGGGTCCTTCAAATCTTACATTTACAAATCTTGTTCTTGTTCTCTGCTCGTTCCCGTAGATATATATTATTATACGGAGATTTACGGAGTCTTCAAAGACGGTCCAGCTCAAGGATCACTGTTGCTGTGGTGTAGATCAGCTGATCTGTAGTAGTCTTCTACGTACATCTTCTAGTAGACCTTCTGAGGGTACTTCACGCATTCTTGGTCGGAGGGTCCAGGTTTCCAGCTTAGCTTATTTCTTATTTCTCAGGTCAGCTGCTCTTGTATTCAGCCTACTAATATATATGGGGCTTGGTACCCAATCTCGGAATGTGGGGATGATGATATCTCCCCCCTGACCTGTCGTCCTGGCTCCCCCTTGTCGTAGCAATCGTGTTGTACCTCATCAATGTAGGGAGCCGCCCACTGGCCCAATGGCGGAATCCAATGGCGCAGCCGAAGGCTGTGAATGCGTGTTGGTCCTTCCAAGCGCTCCTGGGAATTACTTACCCTTTTTAATATACAAGATATTCTTTTAGACACACATCTGACTCCATTTTATTAATGACCTTATTTCAGTATATTGTAGTCATGACGTTTATGTTGTTCGGATTACTTCGGGACTCTCCTTTAGATTACCAACTCTAGTTTACCCCTGACGAAGGAGTCCGCCAGATTCGCCTCGGCCGACAGGGCGATCCGTGGGCTTGTTCCACAGGGTTTGTCTTAGATGCACGGAAATCGGCACCATTTAAGACAATGTCAGCCTCTGATTATTCGGGTCCCTCGACCTATATAATTTCCCAAAGGCCCAGTGTCTGCCAATTACTGAGCATGTGGGTGCCTCGGAGATTAAGCCGATGTTTACCCGAACCACACGTACATCCACCTCAGAGGCTCAGCCGGGGGCAGCCCATATCATAACATGTGTCAACCTCAGCGGCTGTGACGGCGCACCTTTTGTTGCGGTAGTTTGTACGAGGTTTTACTTTGGGCTCGTCTCAGGGACTCCGCCGATGCCGCCCATTGTCTTACCATGTGAGCGTCTCAGGGACTATGCCCGGTGCCTAGGAACATAGTGTGTACGCCCCTCAGAGGGCAGACCGGTACCTTTCATCAGCATGTGTTGACCTCAGAGGTTAAGTCGGCCCGTAACTGAGCGTGTGCGAACTCCAGAGGTGCGGTTTTGGTATCCACCTAACTTAACTTGGGCAGTCGAGTTTGGGACCCGGATAAAGGGGATTTAACCCAGAGGCTGCAAGATAGTATTTATCACTTTAGTCCTAATCAGGATAGAAGTCCAATCTGGAAAGTTTATAAAGAAGTTAGCAAATCAGACAGTCATGAAGTAATCAAGACAACATTTATTAAACATATTACAATATATAATTATTGACATGTGGCCACATACTTGTAAATACATTTGGACAAATACAATATTAAACAATCACATTCCTCAGCTGAGAGTGCACAAAGTTCTGCGGAAAGTATCTGACTACAGATGGACTTTCACGCAGTTCTCTGTGGGAGCTCTGATTACAGAGTAACTCCCCGAATCCTTCTGAGGCCCTTCCTTAAGTATCCAAACCAGGTGATGGCATGTCTCTGAAGACTGACCAATTTCGGTCAACGGTTAATTTTAGGGGCATTGTTGGCCTTGGTTCTCAAGTCCTCAGCCAATCAGATCACTTTAGGGGGTGGTCGTAATTCCCTTGTTCTGCCATGTGAGAGGCTCTCTCAGTTTGGTGGGTTTAGCCGAAGTTTCTATAGTTCTCTTAGGGAAAACTATACTGCCTTAAATCTGAGTGTATAACACTCGCCGTCTCATGCCTATTCAAACGAGACCAAACATGCGTGTATTTGTCCCTAACATCTATGTGTGGTGAGTTATCCTATTTCTAGTGGAAAAGGTGTCTGTGTCTGGGGACTGACAGCTGTTGTTGCTGTGGTTTGACTGTGGAACTCCGGCCACTCCAGGGGGTGAAAGGTCTTGCTTTTTCTGTATTGCTCCAGTTATTCTCAGGAGCCGGCAGGGCTTTGCCTTCCTTAAAAGGGATGGTTTGATGCGTGGAGTCCAATCTTGCCTGGGCCAGTGGATCCTTTTCTTGGAGCTCTGAGATGGACTGATGCAGGCTGATCAGAGTTGGGGCCTGCAGGACCTATAAGTTTTATGTCCTTACATCAATCTCTAGTTGTGATAGCAGTTGTTTCTGGCCACAACCGGGATTCGAACCCCGGTCTCCCGTGTGAAAGGCGGCGATCTTACCACTACACTATCCAGCAACTATATAATACAATATATAAAAAATATAATATAATATAAATATATAAAATATATAAAATATATTTTTGGCCACAACCGGGATTCGAACCCCGGTCTCCCGTGTGAAAGGCGGCGATCTTACCACTACACTATCCAGCAACTATATAATATAAGGGAGATTTACGGGAAAATACTAATACGGGAGGACGGCGCGAAAGAGAAGTAAAATACGGTAGTTTCCCGGCCAAAACGGGAGACTTGACAGCCTGAGATGGCTTTTCCAGCGAAAACGACTTCATTATTTATCTGATTGATTTATCGACAGACCATCATACTTTTTAGACGTTATAATAACAACACTCTATTGATCCCCCTCTTACTGTCCATGATACACAATGACGAGACACATGTTCACTAATGACGAGAACTATTCTATTTTTCATGCCGGGTCCTTCAAATCTTACATTTACAAATCTTGTTCTTGTTCTCTGCTCGTTCCCGTAGATATATATTATTATACGGAGATTTACGGAGTCTTCAAAGACGGTCCAGCTCAAGGATCACTGTTGCTGTGGTGTAGATCAGCTGATCTGTAGTAGTCTTCTACGTACATCTTCTAGTAGACCTTCTGAGGGTACTTCACGCATTCTTGGTCGGAGGGTCCAGGTTTCCAGCTTAGCTTATTTCTTATTTCTCAGGTCAGCTGCTCTTGTATTCAGCCTACTAATATATATGGGGCTTGGTACCCAATCTCGGAATGTGGGGATGATGATATCTCCCCCCTGACCTGTCGTCCTGGCTCCCCCTTGTCGTAGCAATCGTGTTGTACCTCATCAATGTAGGGAGCCGCCCACTGGCCCAATGGCGGAATCCAATGGCGCAGCCGAAGGCTGTGAATGCGTGTTGGTCCTTCCAAGCGCTCCTGGGAATTACTTACCCTTTTTAATATACAAGATATTCTTTTAGACACACATCTGACTCCATTTTATTAATGACCTTATTTCAGTATATTGTAGTCATGACGTTTATGTTGTTCGGATTACTTCGGGACTCTCCTTTAGATTACCAACTCTAGTTTACCCCTGACGAAGGAGTCCGCCAGATTCGCCTCGGCCGACAGGGCGATCCGTGGGCTTGTTCCACAGGGTTTGTCTTAGATGCACGGAAATCGGCACCATTTAAGACAATGTCAGCCTCTGATTATTCGGGTCCCTCGACCTATATAATTTCCCAAAGGCCCAGTGTCTGCCAATTACTGAGCATGTGGGTGCCTCGGAGATTAAGCCGATGTTTACCCGAACCACACGTACATCCACCTCAGAGGCTCAGCCGGGGGCAGCCCATATCATAACATGTGTCAACCTCAGCGGCTGTGACGGCGCACCTTTTGTTGCGGTAGTTTGTACGAGGTTTTACTTTGGGCTCGTCTCAGGGACTCCGCCGATGCCGCCCATTGTCTTACCATGTGAGCGTCTCAGGGACTATGCCCGGTGCCTAGGAACATAGTGTGTACGCCCCTCAGAGGGCAGACCGGTACCTTTCATCAGCATGTGTTGACCTCAGAGGTTAAGTCGGCCCGTAACTGAGCGTGTGCGAACTCCAGAGGTGCGGTTTTGGTATCCACCTAACTTAACTTGGGCAGTCGAGTTTGGGACCCGGATAAAGGGGATTTAACCCAGAGGCTGCAAGATAGTATTTATCACTTTAGTCCTAATCAGGATAGAAGTCCAATCTGGAAAGTTTATAAAGAAGTTAGCAAATCAGACAGTCATGAAGTAATCAAGACAACATTTATTAAACATATTACAATATATAATTATTGACATGTGGCCACATACTTGTAAATACATTTGGACAAATACAATATTAAACAATCACATTCCTCAGCTGAGAGTGCACAAAGTTCTGCGGAAAGTATCTGACTACAGATGGACTTTCACGCAGTTCTCTGTGGGAGCTCTGATTACAGAGTAACTCCCCGAATCCTTCTGAGGCCCTTCCTTAAGTATCCAAACCAGGTGATGGCATGTCTCTGAAGACTGACCAATTTCGGTCAACGGTTAATTTTAGGGGCATTGTTGGCCTTGGTTCTCAAGTCCTCAGCCAATCAGATCACTTTAGGGGGTGGTCGTAATTCCCTTGTTCTGCCATGTGAGAGGCTCTCTCAGTTTGGTGGGTTTAGCCGAAGTTTCTATAGTTCTCTTAGGGAAAACTATACTGCCTTAAATCTGAGTGTATAACACTCGCCGTCTCATGCCTATTCAAACGAGACCAAACATGCGTGTATTTGTCCCTAACATCTATGTGTGGTGAGTTATCCTATTTCTAGTGGAAAAGGTGTCTGTGTCTGGGGACTGACAGCTGTTGTTGCTGTGGTTTGACTGTGGAACTCCGGCCACTCCAGGGGGTGAAAGGTCTTGCTTTTTCTGTATTGCTCCAGTTATTCTCAGGAGCCGGCAGGGCTTTGCCTTCCTTAAAAGGGATGGTTTGATGCGTGGAGTCCAATCTTGCCTGGGCCAGTGGATCCTTTTCTTGGAGCTCTGAGATGGACTGATGCAGGCTGATCAGAGTTGGGGCCTGCAGGACCTATAAGTTTTATGTCCTTACATCAATCTCTAGTTGTGATAGCAGTTGTTTCTGGCCACAACCGGGATTCGAACCCCGGTCTCCCGTGTGAAAGGCGGCGATCTTACCACTACACTATCCAGCAACTATATAATACAATATATAAAAAATATAATATAAATATAATATAAATATATAAAATATATAAAATATATAAAATATATTTTTGGCCACAACCGGGATTCGAACCCCGGTCTCCCGTGTGAAAGGCGGCGATCTTACCACTACACTATCCAGCAACTATATAATATAAGGGAGATTTACGGGAAAATACTAATACGGGAGGACGGCGGGAAAGAGAAGTAAAATACGGTAGTTTCCCGGCCAAAACGGGAGACTTGACAGCCTGAGATGGCTTTTCCAGCGAAAACGACTTCATTATTTATCTGATTGATTTATCGACAGACCATCATACTTTTTAGACGTTATAATCCCCCTCTTACTGTCCATGATACACAATGACGAGACACATGTTCACTAATGACGAGAACTATTCTATTTTTCATGCCGGGTCCTTCAAATCTTACATTTACAAATCTTGTTCTTGTTCTCTGCTCGTTCCCGTAGATATATATTATTATACGGAGATTTACGGAGTCTTCAAAGACGGTCCAGCTCAAGGATCACTGTTGCTGTGGTGTAGATCAGCTGATCTGTAGTAGTCTTCTACGTACATCTTCTAGTAGACCTTCTGAGGGTACTTCACGCATTCTTGGTCGGAGGGTCCAGGTTTCCAGCTTAGCTTATTTCTTATTTCTCAGGTCAGCTGCTCTTGTATTCAGCCTACTAATATATATGGGGCTTGGTACCCAATCTCGGAATGTGGGGATGATGATATCTCCCCCCTGACCTGTCGTCCTGGCTCCCCCTTGTCGTAGCAATCGTGTTGTACCTCATCAATCTCTAGTTGTGATAGCAGTTGTTTCTGGCCACAACCGGGATTCGAACCCCGGTCTCCCGTGTGAAAGGCGGCGATCTTACCACTACACTATCCAGCAACTATATAATACAATATATAAAAAATATAATATAAATATAATATAAATATATAAAATATATAAAATATATTTTTGGCCACAACCGGGATTCGAACCCCGGTCTCCCGTGTGAAAGGCGGCGATCTTACCACTACACTATCCAGCAACTATATAATATAAGGGAGATTTACGGGAAAATACTAATACGGGAGGACGGCGCGAAAGAGAAGTAAAATACGGTAGTTTCCCGGCCAAAACGGGAGACTTGACAGCCTGAGATGGCTTTTCCAGCGAAAACGACTTCATTATTTATCTGATTGATTTATCGACAGACCATCATACTTTTTAGACGTTATAATAACAACACTCTATTGATCCCCCTCTTACTGTCCATGATACACAATGACGAGACACATGTTCACTAATGACGAGAACTATTCTATTTTTCATGCCGGGTCCTTCAAATCTTACATTTACAAATCTTGTTCTTGTTCTCTGCTCGTTCCCGTAGATATATATTATTATACGGAGATTTACGGAGTCTTCAAAGACGGTCCAGCTCAAGGATCACTGTTGCTGTGGTGTAGATCAGCTGATCTGTAGTAGTCTTCTACGTACATCTTCTAGTAGACCTTCTGAGGGTACTTCACGCATTCTTGGTCGGAGGGTCCAGGTTTCCAGCTTAGCTTATTTCTTATTTCTCAGGTCAGCTGCTCTTGTATTCAGCCTACTAATATATATGGGGCTTGGTACCCAATCTCGGAATGTGGGGATGATGATATCTCCCCCCTGACCTGTCGTCCTGGCTCCCCCTTGTCGTAGCAATCGTGTTGTACCTCATCAATCTCTAGTTGTGATAGCAGTTGTTTCTGGCCACAACCGGGATTCGAACCCCGGTCTCCCGTGTGAAAGGCGGCGATCTTACCACTACACTATCCAGCAACTATATAATATAAGGGAGATTTACGGGAAAATACTAATACGGGAGGACGGCGCGAAAGAGAAGTAAAATACGGTAGTTTCCCGGCCAAAACGGGAGACTTGACAGCCTGAGATGGCTTTTCCAGCGAAAACGACTTCATTATTTATCTGATTGATTTATCGACAGACCATCATACTTTTTAGACGTTATAATAACAACACTCTATTGATCCCCCTCTTACTGTCCATGATACACAATGACGAGACACATGTTCACTAATGACGAGAACTATTCTATTTTTCATGCCGGGTCCTTCAAATCTTACATTTACAAATCTTGTTCTTGTTCTCTGCTCGTTCCCGTAGATATATATTATTATACGGAGATTTACGGAGTCTTCAAAGACGGTCCAGCTCAAGGATCACTGTTGCTGTGGTGTAGATCAGCTGATCTGTAGTAGTCTTCTACGTACATCTTCTAGTAGACCTTCTGAGGGTACTTCACGCATTCTTGGTCGGAGGGTCCAGGTTTCCAGCTTAGCTTATTTCTTATTTCTCAGGTCAGCTGCTCTTGTATTCAGCCTACTAATATATATGGGGCTTGGTACCCAATCTCGGAATGTGGGGATGATGATATCTCCCCCCTGACCTGTCGTCCTGGCTCCCCCTTGTCGTAGCAATCGTGTTGTACCTCATCAATGTAGGGAGCCGCCCACTGGCCCAATGGCGGAATCCAATGGCGCAGCCGAAGGCTGTGAATGCGTGTTGGTCCTTCCAAGCGCTCCTGGGAATTACTTACCCTTTTTAATATACAAGATATTCTTTTAGACACACATCTGACTCCATTTTATTAATGACCTTATTTCAGTATATTGTAGTCATGACGTTTATGTTGTTCGGATTACTTCGGGACTCTCCTTTAGATTACCAACTCTAGTTTACCCCTGACGAAGGAGTCCGCCAGATTCGCCTCGGCCGACAGGGCGATCCGTGGGCTTGTTCCACAGGGTTTGTCTTAGATGCACGGAAATCGGCACCATTTAAGACAATGTCAGCCTCTGATTATTCGGGTCCCTCGACCTATATAATTTCCCAAAGGCCCAGTGTCTGCCAATTACTGAGCATGTGGGTGCCTCGGAGATTAAGCCGATGTTTACCCGAACCACACGTACATCCACCTCAGAGGCTCAGCCGGGGGCAGCCCATATCATAACATGTGTCAACCTCAGCGGCTGTGACGGCGCACCTTTTGTTGCGGTAGTTTGTACGAGGTTTTACTTTGGGCTCGTCTCAGGGACTCCGCCGATGCCGCCCATTGTCTTACCATGTGAGCGTCTCAGGGACTATGCCCGGTGCCTAGGAACATAGTGTGTACGCCCCTCAGAGGGCAGACCGGTACCTTTCATCAGCATGTGTTGACCTCAGAGGTTAAGTCGGCCCGTAACTGAGCGTGTGCGAACTCCAGAGGTGCGGTTTTGGTATCCACCTAACTTAACTTGGGCAGTCGAGTTTGGGACCCGGATAAAGGGGATTTAACCCAGAGGCTGCAAGATAGTATTTATCACTTTAGTCCTAATCAGGATAGAAGTCCAATCTGGAAAGTTTATAAAGAAGTTAGCAAATCAGACAGTCATTAAGTAATCAAGACAACATTTATTAAACATATTACAATATATAATTATTGACATGTGGCCACATACTTGTAAATACATTTGGACAAATACAATATTAAACAATCACATTCCTCAGCTGAGAGTGCACAAAGTTCTGCGGAAAGTATCTGACTACAGATGGACTTTCACGCAGTTCTCTGTGGGAGCTCTGATTACAGAGTAACTCCCCGAATCCTTCTGAGGCCCTTCCTTAAGTATCCAAACCAGGTGATGGCATGTCTCTGAAGACTGACCAATTTCGGTCAACGGTTAATTTTAGGGGCATTGTTGGCCTTGGTTCTCAAGTCCTCAGCCAATCAGATCACTTTAGGGGGTGGTCGTAATTCCCTTGTTCTGCCATGTGAGAGGCTCTCTCAGTTTGGTGGGTTTAGCCGAAGTTTCTATAGTTCTCTTAGGGAAAACTATACTGCCTTAAATCTGAGTGTATAACACTCGCCGTCTCATGCCTATTCAAACGAGACCAAACATGCGTGTATTTGTCCCTAACATCTATGTGTGGTGAGTTATCCTATTTCTAGTGGAAAAGGTGTCTGTGTCTGGGGACTGACAGCTGTTGTTGCTGTGGTTTGACTGTGGAACTCCGGCCACTCCAGGGGGTGAAAGGTCTTGCTTTTTCTGTATTGCTCCAGTTATTCTCAGGAGCCGGCAGGGCTTTGCCTTCCTTAAAAGGGATGGTTTGATGCGTGGAGTCCAATCTTGCCTGGGCCAGTGGATCCTTTTCTTGGAGCTCTGAGATGGACTGATGCAGGCTGATCAGAGTTGGGGCCTGCAGGACCTATAAGTTTTATGTCCTTACATCAATCTCTAGTTGTGATAGCAGTTGTTTCTGGCCACAACCGGGATTCGAACCCCGGTCTCCCGTGTGAAAGGCGGCGATCTTACCACTACACTATCCAGCAACTATATAATACAATATATAAAAAATATAATATAAATATAATATAAATATATAAAATATATAAAATATATTTTTGGCCACAACCGGGAATCGAACCCCGGTCTCCCGTGTGAAAGGCGGCGATCTTACCACTACACTATCCAGCAACTATATAATACAATATATAAAAAATATAATATAAATATAATATAAATATATAAAATATATAAGATATATTTTTGGCCACAACCGGGATTCGAACCCCGATCTCCCGTGTGAAAGGCGGCGATCTTACCACTACACTATCCAGCAACTATATAATATAAGGGAGATTTACGGGAAAATACTAATACGGGAGGACGGCGCGAAAGAGAAGTAAAATACGGTAGTTTCCCGGCCAAAACGGGAGACTTGACAGCCTGAGATGGCTTTTCCAGCGAAAACGACTTCATTATTTATCTGATTGATTTATCGACAGACCATCATACTTTTTAGACGTTATAATAACAACACTCTATTGATCCCCCTCTTACTGTCCATGATACACAATGACGAGACACATGTTCACTAATGACGAGAACTATTCTATTTTTCATGCCGGGTCCTTCAAATCTTACATTTACAAATCTTGTTCTTGTTCTCTGCTCGTTCCCGTAGATATATATTATTATACGGAGATTTACGGAGTCTTCAAAGACGGTCCAGCTCAAGGATCACTGTTGCTGTGGTGTAGATCAGCTGATCTGTAGTAGTCTTCTACGTACATCTTCTAGTAGACCTTCTGAGGGTACTTCACGCATTCTTGGTCGGAGGGTCCAGGTTTCCAGCTTAGCTTATTTCTTATTTCTCAGGTCAGCTGCTCTTGTATTCAGCCTACTAATATATATGGGGCTTGGTACCCAATCTCGGAATGTGGGGATGATGATATCTCCCCCCTGACCTGTCGTCCTGGCTCCCCCTTGTCGTAGCAATCGTGTTGTACCTCATCAATCTCTAGTTGTGATAGCAGTTGTTTCTGGCCACAACCGGGATTCGAACCCCGGTCTCCCGTGTGAAAGGCGGCGATCTTACCACTACACTATCCAGCAACTATATAATATAAGGGAGATTTACGGGAAAATACTAATACGGGAGGACGGCGCGAAAGAGAAGTAAAATACGGTAGTTTCCCGGCCAAAACGGGAGACTTGACAGCCTGAGATGGCTTTTCCAGCGAAAACGACTTCATTATTTATCTGATTGATTTATCGACAGACCATCATACTTTTTAGACGTTATAATAACAACACTCTATTGATCCCCCTCTTACTGTCCATGATACACAATGACGAGACACATGTTCACTAATGACGAGAACTATTCTATTTTTCATGCCGGGTCCTTCAAATCTTACATTTACAAATCTTGTTCTTGTTCTCTGCTCGTTCCCGTAGATATATATTATTATACGGAGATTTACGGAGTCTTCAAAGACGGTCCAGCTCAAGGATCACTGTTGCTGTGGTGTAGATCAGCTGATCTGTAGTAGTCTTCTACGTACATCTTCTAGTAGACCTTCTGAGGGTACTTCACGCATTCTTGGTCGGAGGGTCCAGGTTTCCAGCTTAGCTTATTTCTTATTTCTCAGGTCAGCTGCTCTTGTATTCAGCCTACTAATATATATGGGGCTTGGTACCCAATCTCGGAATGTGGGGATGATGATATCTCCCCCCTGACCTGTCGTCCTGGCCCCCCCTTGTCGTAGCAATCGTGTTGTACCTCATCAATGTAGGGAGCCGCCCACTGGCCCAATGGCGGAATCCAATGGCGCAGCCGAAGGCTGTGAATGCGTGTTGGTCCTTCCAAGCGCTCCTGGGAATTACTTACCCTTTTTAATATACAAGATATTCTTTTAGACACACATCTGACTCCATTTTATTAATGACCTTATTTCAGTATATTGTAGTCATGACGTTTATGTTGTTCGGATTACTTCGGGACTCTCCTTTAGATTACCAACTCTAGTTTACCCCTGACGAAGGAGTCCGCCAGATTCGCCTCGGCCGACAGGGCGATCCGTGGGCTTGTTCCACAGGGTTTGTCTTAGATGCACGGAAATCGGCACCATTTAAGACAATGTCAGCCTCTGATTATTCGGGTCCCTCGACCTATATAATTTCCCAAAGGCCCAGTGTCTGCCAATTACTGAGCATGTGGGTGCCTCGGAGATTAAGCCGATGTTTACCCGAACCACACGTACATCCACCTCAGAGGCTCAGCCGGGGGCAGCCCATATCATAACATGTGTCAACCTCAGCGGCTGTGACGGCGCACCTTTTGTTGCGGTAGTTTGTACGAGGTTTTACTTTGGGCTCGTCTCAGGGACTCCGCCGATGCCGCCCATTGTCTTACCATGTGAGCGTCTCAGGGACTATGCCCGGTGCCTAGGAACATAGTGTGTACGCCCCTCAGAGGGCAGACCGGTACCTTTCATCAGCATGTGTTGACCTCAGAGGTTAAGTCGGCCCGTAACTGAGCGTGTGCGAACTCCAGAGGTGCGGTTTTGGTATCCACCTAACTTAACTTGGGCAGTCGAGTTTGGGACCCGGATAAAGGGGATTTAACCCAGAGGCTGCAAGATAGTATTTATCACTTTAGTCCTAATCAGGATAGAAGTCCAATCTGGAAAGTTTATAAAGAAGTTAGCAAATCAGACAGTCATTAAGTAATCAAGACAACATTTATTAAACATATTACAATATATAATTATTGACATGTGGCCACATACTTGTAAATACATTTGGACAAATACAATATTAAACAATCACATTCCTCAGCTGAGAGTGCACGAAGTTCTGCGGAAAGTATCTGACTACAGATGGACTTTCACGCAGTTCTCTGTGGGAGCTCTGATTACAGAGTAACTCCCCGAATCCTTCTGAGGCCCTTCCTTAAGTATCCAAACCAGGTGATGGCATGTCTCTGAAGACTGACCAATTTCGGTCAACGGTTAATTTTAGGGGCATTGTTGGCCTTGGTTCTCAAGTCCTCAGCCAATCAGATCACTTTAGGGGGTGGTCGTAATTCCCTTGTTCTGCCATGTGAGAGGCTCTCTCAGTTTGGTGGGTTTAGCCGAAGTTTCTATAGTTCTCTTAGGGAAAACTATACTGCCTTAAATCTGAGTGTATAACACTCGCCGTCTCATGCCTATTCAAACGAGACCAAACATGCGTGTATTTGTCCCTAACATCTATGTGTGGTGAGTTATCCTATTTCTAGTGGAAAAGGTGTCTGTGTCTGGGGACTGACAGCTGTTGTTGCTGTGGTTTGACTGTGGAACTCCGGCCACTCCAGGGGGTGAAAGGTCTTGCTTTTTCTGTATTGCTCCAGTTATTCTCAGGAGCCGGCAGGGCTTTGCCTTCCTTAAAAGGGATGGTTTGATGCGTGGAGTCCAATCTTGCCTGGGCCAGTGGATCCTTTTCTTGGAGCTCTGAGATGGACTGATGCAGGCTGATCAGAGTTGGGGCCTGCAGGACCTATAAGTTTTATGTCCTTACATCAATCTCTAGTTGTGATAGCAGTTGTTTCTGGCCACAACCGGGATTCGAACCCCGGTCTCCCGTGTGAAAGGCGGCGATCTTACCACTACACTATCCAGCAACTATATAATACAATATATAAAAAATATAATATAAATATAATATAAATATATAAAATATATAAAATATATTTTTGGCCACAACCGGGAATCGAACCCCGGTCTCCCGTGTGAAAGGCGGCGATCTTACCACTACACTATCCAGCAACTATATAATACAATATATAAAAAATATAATATAAATATAATATAAATATATAAAATATATAAGATATATTTTTGGCCACAACCGGGATTCGAACCCCGATCTCCCGTGTGAAAGGCGGCGATCTTACCACTACACTATCCAGCAACTATATAATACAATATATAAAAAATATAATATAAATATAATATAAATATATAAAATATATAAGATATATTTTTGGCCACAACCGGGATTCGAACCCCGATCTCCCGTGTGAAAGGCGGCGATCTTACCACTACACTATCCAGCAACTATATAATATAAGGGAGATTTACGGGAAAATACTAATACGGGAGGACGGCGCGAAAGAGAAGTAAAATACGGTAGTTTCCCGGCCAAAACGGGAGACTTGACAGCCTGAGATGGCTTTTCCAGCGAAAACGACTTCATTATTTATCTGATTGATTTATCGACAGACCATCATACTTTTTAGACGTTATAATAACAACACTCTATTGATCCCCCTCTTACTGTCCATGATACACAATGACGAGACACATGTTCACTAATGACGAGAACTATTCTATTTTTCATGCCGGGTCCTTCAAATCTTACATTTACAAATCTTGTTCTTGTTCTCTGCTCGTTCCCGTAGATATATATTATTATACGGAGATTTACGGAGTCTTCAAAGACGGTCCAGCTCAAGGATCACTGTTGCTGTGGTGTAGATCAGCTGATCTGTAGTAGTCTTCTACGTACATCTTCTAGTAGACCTTCTGAGGGTACTTCACGCATTCTTGGTCGGAGGGTCCAGGTTTCCAGCTTAGCTTATTTCTTATTTCTCAGGTCAGCTGCTCTTGTATTCAGCCTACTAATATATATGGGGCTTGGTACCCAATCTCGGAATGTGGGGATGATGATATCTCCCCCCTGACCTGTCGTCCTGGCTCCCCCTTGTCGTAGCAATCGTGTTGTACCTCATCAATCTCTAGTTGTGATAGCAGTTGTTTCTGGCCACAACCGGGATTCGAACCCCGGTCTCCCGTGTGAAAGGCGGCGATCTTACCACTACACTATCCAGCAACTATATAATACAATATATAAAAAATATAATATAAATATAATATAAATATATAAAATATATAAAATATATTTTTGGCCACAACCGGGATTCGAACCCCGGTCTCCCGTGTGAAAGGCGGCGATCTTACCACTACACTATCCAGCAACTATATAATATAAGGGAGATTTACGGGAAAATACTAATACGGGAGGACGGCGGGAAAGAGAAGTAAAATACGGTAGTTTCCCGGCCAAAACGGGAGACTTGACAGCCTGAGATGGCTTTTCCAGCGAAAACGACTTCATTATTTATCTGATTGATTTATCGACAGACCATCATACTTTTTAGACGTTATAATAACAACACTCTATTGATCCCCCTCTTACTGTCCATGATACACAATGACGAGACACATGTTCACTAATGACGAGAACTATTCTATTTTTCATGCCGGGTCCTTCAAATCTTACATTTACAAATCTTGTTCTTGTTCTCTGCTCGTTCCCGTAGATATATATTATTATACGGAGATTTACGGAGTCTTCAAAGACGGTCCAGCTCAAGGATCACTGTTGCTGTGGTGTAGATCAGCTGATCTGTAGTAGTCTTCTACGTACATCTTCTAGTAGACCTTCTGAGGGTACTTCACGCATTCTTGGTCGGAGGGTCCAGGTTTCCAGCTTAGCTTATTTCTTATTTCTCAGGTCAGCTGCTCTTGTATTCAGCCTACTAATATATATGGGGCTTGGTACCCAATCTCGGAATGTGGGGATGATGATATCTCCCCCCTGACCTGTCGTCCTGGCTCCCCCTTGTCGTAGCAATCGTGTTGTACCTCATCAATCTCTAGTTGTGATAGCAGTTGTTTCTGGCCACAACCGGGATTCGAACCCCGGTCTCCCGTGTGAAAGGCGGCGATCTTACCACTACACTATCCAGCAACTATATAATACAATATATAAAAAATATAATATAAATATAATATAAATATATAAAATATATAAAATATATTTTTGGCCACAACCGGGATTCGAACCCCGGTCTCCCGTGTGAAAGGCGGCGATCTTACCACTACACTATCCAGCAACTATATAATATAAGGGAGATTTATGGGAAAATACTAATACGGGAGGACGGCGGGAAAGAGAAGTAAAATACGGTAGTTTCCCGGCCAAAACGGGAGACTTGACAGCCTGAGATGGCTTTTCCAGCGAAAACGACTTCATTATTTATCTGATTGATTTATCGACAGACCATCATACTTTTTAGACGTTATAATAACAACACTCTATTGATCCCCCTCTTACTGTCCATGATACACAATGACGAGACACATGTTCACTAATGACGAGAACTATTCTATTTTTCATGCCGGGTCCTTCAAATCTTACATTTACAAATCTTGTTCTTGTTCTCTGCTCGTTCCCGTAGATATATATTATTATACGGAGATTTACGGAGTCTTCAAAGACGGTCCAGCTCAAGGATCACTGTTGCTGTGGTGTAGATCAGCTGATCTGTAGTAGTCTTCTACGTACATCTTCTAGTAGACCTTCTGAGGGTACTTCACGCATTCTTGGTCGGAGGGTCCAGGTTTCCAGCTTAGCTTATTTCTTATTTCTCAGGTCAGCTGCTCTTGTATTCAGCCTACTAATATATATGGGGCTTGGTACCCAATCTCGGAATGTGGGGATGATGATATCTCCCCCCTGACCTGTCGTCCTGGCTCCCCCTTGTCGTAGCAATCGTGTTGTACCTCATCAATCTCTAGTTGTGATAGCAGTTGTTTCTGGCCACAACCGGGATTCGAACCCCGGTCTCCCGTGTGAAAGGCGGCGATCTTACCACTACACTATCCAGCAACTATATAATACAATATATAAAAAATATAATATAAATATAATATAAATATATAAAATATATAAAATATATTTTTGGCCACAACCGGGATTCGAACCCCAGTCTCCCGTGTGAAAGGCGGCGATCTTACCACTACACTATCCAGCAACTATATAATACAATATATAAAAAATATAATATAAATATAATATAAATATATAAAATATATAAAATATATTTTTGGCCACAACCGGGATTCGAACCCCGGTCTCCCGTGTGAAAGGCGGCGATCTTACCACTACACTATCCAGCAACTATATAATACAATATATAAAAAATATAATATAAATATAATATAAATATATAAAATATATAAAATATATTTTTGGCCACAACCGGGATTCGAACCCCGGTCTCCCGTGTGAAAGGCGGCGATCTTACCACTACACTATCCAGCAACTATATAATATAAGGGAGATTTACGGGAAAATACTAATACGGGAGGACGGCGCGAAAGAGAAGTAAAATACGGTAGTTTCCCGGCCAAAACGGGAGACTTGACAGCCTGAGATGGCTTTTCCAGCGAAAACGACTTCATTATTTATCTGATTGATTTATCGACAGACCATCATACTTTTTAGACGTTATAATAACAACACTCTATTGATCCCCCTCTTACTGTCCATGATACACAATGACGAGACACATGTTCACTAATGACGAGAACTATTCTATTTTTCATGCCGGGTCCTTCAAATCTTACATTTACAAATCTTGTTCTTGTTCTCTGCTCGTTCCCGTAGATATATATTATTATACGGAGATTTACGGAGTCTTCAAAGACGGTCCAGCTCAAGGATCACTGTTGCTGTGGTGTAGATCAGCTGATCTGTAGTAGTCTTCTACGTACATCTTCTAGTAGACCTTCTGAGGGTACTTCACGCATTCTTGGTCGGAGGGTCCAGGTTTCCAGCTTAGCTTATTTCTTATTTCTCAGGTCAGCTGCTCTTGTATTCAGCCTACTAATATATATGGGGCTTGGTACCCAATCTCGGAATGTGGGGATGATGATATCTCCCCCCTGACCTGTCGTCCTGGCTCCCCCTTGTCGTAGCAATCGTGTTGTACCTCATCAATGTAGGGAGCCGCCCACTGGCCCAATGGCGGAATCCAATGGCGCAGCCGAAGGCTGTGAATGCGTGTTGGTCCTTCCAAGCGCTCCTGGGAATTACTTACCCTTTTTAATATACAAGATATTCTTTTAGACACACATCTGACTCCATTTTATTAATGACCTTATTTCAGTATATTGTAGTCATGACGTTTATGTTGTTCGGATTACTTCGGGACTCTCCTTTAGATTACCAACTCTAGTTTACCCCTGACGAAGGAGTCCGCCAGATTCGCCTCGGCCGACAGGGCGATCCGTGGGCTTGTTCCACAGGGTTTGTCTTAGATGCACGGAAATCGGCACCATTTAAGACAATGTCAGCCTCTGATTATTCGGGTCCCTCGACCTATATAATTTCCCAAAGGCCCAGTGTCTGCCAATTACTGAGCATGTGGGTGCCTCGGAGATTAAGCCGATGTTTACCCGAACCACACGTACATCCACCTCAGAGGCTCAGCCGGGGGCAGCCCATATCATAACATGTGTCAACCTCAGCGGCTGTGACGGCGCACCTTTTGTTGCGGTAGTTTGTACGAGGTTTTACTTTGGGCTCGTCTCAGGGACTCCGCCGATGCCGCCCATTGTCTTACCATGTGAGCGTCTCAGGGACTATGCCCGGTGCCTAGGAACATAGTGTGTACGCCCCTCAGAGGGCAGACCGGTACCTTTCATCAGCATGTGTTGACCTCAGAGGTTAAGTCGGCCCGTAACTGAGCGTGTGCGAACTCCAGAGGTGCGGTTTTGGTATCCACCTAACTTAACTTGGGCAGTCGAGTTTGGGACCCGGATAAAGGGGATTTAACCCAGAGGCTGCAAGATAGTATTTATCACTTTAGTCCTAATCAGGATAGAAGTCCAATCTGGAAAGTTTATAAAGAAGTTAGCAAATCAGACAGTCATGAAGTAATCAAGACAACATTTATTAAACATATTACAATATATAATTATTGACATGTGGCCACATACTTGTAAATACATTTGGACAAATACAATATTAAACAATCACATTCCTCAGCTGAGAGTGCACAAAGTTCTGCGGAAAGTATCTGACTACAGATGGACTTTCACGCAGTTCTCTGTGGGAGCTCTGATTACAGAGTAACTCCCCGAATCCTTCTGAGGCCCTTCCTTAAGTATCCAAACCAGGTGATGGCATGTCTCTGAAGACTGACCAATTTCGGTCAACGGTTAATTTTAGGGGCATTGTTGGCCTTGGTTCTCAAGTCCTCAGCCAATCAGATCACTTTAGGGGGTGGTCGTAATTCCCTTGTTCTGCCATGTGAGAGGCTCTCTCAGTTTGGTGGGTTTAGCCGAAGTTTCTATAGTTCTCTTAGGGAAAACTATACTGCCTTAAATCTGAGTGTATAACACTCGCCGTCTCATGCCTATTCAAACGAGACCAAACATGCGTGTATTTGTCCCTAACATCTATGTGTGGTGAGTTATCCTATTTCTAGTGGAAAAGGTGTCTGTGTCTGGGGACTGACAGCTGTTGTTGCTGTGGTTTGACTGTGGAACTCCGGCCACTCCAGGGGGTGAAAGGTCTTGCTTTTTCTGTATTGCTCCAGTTATTCTCAGGAGCCGGCAGGGCTTTGCCTTCCTTAAAAGGGATGGTTTGATGCGTGGAGTCCAATCTTGCCTGGGCCAGTGGATCCTTTTCTTGGAGCTCTGAGATGGACTGATGCAGGCTGATCAGAGTTGGGGCCTGCAGGACCTATAAGTTTTATGTCCTTACATCAATCTCTAGTTGTGATAGCAGTTGTTTCTGGCCACAACCGGGATTCGAACCCCGGTCTCCCGTGTGAAAGGCGGCGATCTTACCACTACACTATCCAGCAACTATATAATACAATATATAAAAAATATAATATAAATATAATATAAATATATAAAATATATAAAATATATTTTTGGCCACAACCGGGATTCGAACCCCGGTCTCCCGTGTGAAAGGCGGCGATCTTACCACTACACTATCCAGCAACTATATAATATAAGGGAGATTTACGGGAAAATACTAATACGGGAGGACGGCGGGAAAGAGAAGTAAAATACGGTAGTTTCCCGGCCAAAACGGGAGACTTGACAGCCTGAGATGGCTGTCTCTGGCCACGCCCCCTACAGTCGGTCCGGCCCCTGGCTTTTCCAGCGTGTTCGCGAAAACGACTTCATTATTTATCTGATTGATTTATCGACAGACCATCATACTTTTTAGACGTTATAATAACAACACTCTATTGATCCCCCTCTTACTGTCCATGATACACAATGACGAGACACATGTTCACTAATGACGAGAACTATTCTATTTTTCATGCCGGGTCCTTCAAATCTTACATTTACAAATCTTGTTCTTGTTCTCTGCTCGTTCCCGTAGATATATATTATTATACGGAGATTTACGGAGTCTTCAAAGACGGTCCAGCTCAAGGATCACTGTTGCTGTGGTGTAGATCAGCTGATCTGTAGTAGTCTTCTACGTACATCTTCTAGTAGACCTTCTGAGGGTACTTCACGCATTCTTGGTCGGAGGGTCCAGGTTTCCAGCTTAGCTTATTTCTTATTTCTCAGGTCAGCTGCTCTTGTATTCAGCCTACTAATATATATGGGGCTTGGTACCCAATCTCGGAATGTGGGGATGATGATATCTCCCCCCTGACCTGTCGTCCTGGCTCCCCCTTGTCGTAGCAATCGTGTTGTCTGCCAATTACTGAGCATGTGGGTGCCTCGGAGATTAAGCCGATGTTTACCCGAACCACACGTACATCCACCTCAGAGGCTCAGCCGGGGGCAGCCCATATCATAACATGTGTCAACCTCAGCGGCTGTGACGGCGCACCTTTTGTTGCGGTAGTTTGTACGAGGTTTTACTTTGGGCTCGTCTCAGGGACTCCGCCGATGCCGCCCATTGTCTTACCATGTGAGCGTCTCAGGGACTATGCCCGGTGCCTAGGAACATAGTGTGTACGCCCCTCAGAGGGCAGACCGGTACCTTTCATCAGCATGTGTTGACCTCAGAGGTTAAGTCGGCCCGTAACTGAGCGTGTGCGAACTCCAGAGGTGCGGTTTTGGTATCCACCTAACTTAACTTGGGCAGTCGAGTTTGGGACCCGGATAAAGGGGATTTAACCCAGAGGCTGCAAGATAGTATTTATCACTTTAGTCCTAATCAGGATAGAAGTCCAATCTGGAAAGTTTATAAAGAAGTTAGCAAATCAGACAGTCATGAAGTAATCAAGACAACATTTATTAAACATATTACAATATATAATTATTGACATGTGGCCACATACTTGTAAATACATTTGGACAAATACAATATTAAACAATCACATTCCTCAGCTGAGAGTGCACAAAGTTCTGCGGAAAGTATCTGACTACAGATGGACTTTCACGCAGTTCTCTGTGGGAGCTCTGATTACAGAGTAACTCCCCGAATCCTTCTGAGGCCCTTCCTTAAGTATCCAAACCAGGTGATGGCATGTCTCTGAAGACTGACCAATTTCGGTCAACGGTTAATTTTAGGGGCATTGTTGGCCTTGGTTCTCAAGTCCTCAGCCAATCAGATCACTTTAGGGGGTGGTCGTAATTCCCTTGTTCTGCCATGTGAGAGGCTCTCTCAGTTTGGTGGGTTTAGCCGAAGTTTCTATAGTTCTCTTAGGGAAAACTATACTGCCTTAAATCTGAGTGTATAACACTCGCCGTCTCATGCCTATTCAAACGAGACCAAACATGCGTGTATTTGTCCCTAACATCTATGTGTGGTGAGTTATCCTATTTCTAGTGGAAAAGGTGTCTGTGTCTGGGGACTGACAGCTGTTGTTGCTGTGGTTTGACTGTGGAACTCCGGCCACTCCAGGGGGTGAAAGGTCTTGCTTTTTCTGTATTGCTCCAGTTATTCTCAGGAGCCGGCAGGGCTTTGCCTTCCTTAAAAGGGATGGTTTGATGCGTGGAGTCCAATCTTGCCTGGGCCAGTGGATCCTTTTCTTGGAGCTCTGAGATGGACTGATGCAGGCTGATCAGAGTTGGGGCCTGCAGGACCTATAAGTTTTATGTCCTTACATCAATCTCTAGTTGTGATAGCAGTTGTTTCTGGCCACAACCGGGATTCGAACCCCGGTCTCCCGTGTGAAAGGCGGCGATCTTACCACTACACTATCCAGCAACTATATAATACAATATATAAAAAATATAATATAAATATAATATAAATATATAAAATATATAAAATATATTTTTGGCCACAACCGGGATTCGAACCCCGGTCTCCCGTGTGAAAGGCGGCGATCTTACCACTACACTATCCAGCAACTATATAATATAAGGGAGATTTACGGGAAAATACTAATACGGGAGGACGGCGGGAAAGAGAAGTAAAATACGGTAGTTTCCCGGCCAAAACGGGAGACTTGACAGCCTGAGATGGCTGTCTCTGGCCACGCCCCCTACAGTCGGTCCGGCCCCTGGCTTTTCCAGCGTGTTCGCGAAAACGACTTCATTATTTATCTGATTGATTTATCGACAGACCATCATACTTTTTAGACGTTATAATAACAACACTCTATTGATCCCCCTCTTACTGTCCATGATACACAATGACGAGACACATGTTCACTAATGACGAGAACTATTCTATTTTTCATGCCGGGTCCTTCAAATCTTACATTTACAAATCTTGTTCTTGTTCTCTGCTCGTTCCCGTAGATATATATTATTATACGGAGATTTACGGAGTCTTCAAAGACGGTCCAGCTCAAGGATCACTGTTGCTGTGGTGTAGATCAGCTGATCTGTAGTAGTCTTCTACGTACATCTTCTAGTAGACCTTCTGAGGGTACTTCACGCATTCTTGGTCGGAGGGTCCAGGTTTCCAGCTTAGCTTATTTCTTATTTCTCAGGTCAGCTGCTCTTGTATTCAGCCTACTAATATATATGGGGCTTGGTACCCAATCTCGGAATGTGGGGATGATGATATCTCCCCCCTGACCTGTCGTCCTGGCTCCCCCTTGTCGTAGCAATCGTGTTGTACCTCATCAATGTAGGGAGCCGCCCACTGGCCCAATGGCGGAATCCAATGGCGCAGCCGAAGGCTGTGAATGCGTGTTGGTCCTTCCAAGCGCTCCTGGGAATTACTTACCCTTTTTAATATACAAGATATTCTTTTAGACACACATCTGACTCCATTTTATTAATGACCTTATTTCAGTATATTGTAGTCATGACGTTTATGTTGTTCGGATTACTTCGGGACTCTCCTTTAGATTACCAACTCTAGTTTACCCCTGACGAAGGAGTCCGCCAGATTCGCCTCGGCCGACAGGGCGATCCGTGGGCTTGTTCCACAGGGTTTGTCTTAGATGCACGGAAATCGGCACCATTTAAGACAATGTCAGCCTCTGATTATTCGGGTCCCTCGACCTATATAATTTCCCAAAGGCCCAGTGTCGAATTCGAACCCCGGTCTCCCGTGTGAAAGGCGGCGATCTTACCACTACACTATCCAGCAACTATATAATATAAGGGAGATTTACGGGAAAATACTAATACGGGAGGACGGCGCGAAAGAGAAGTAAAATACGGTAGTTTCCCGGCCAAAACGGGAGACTTGACAGCCTGAGATGGCTTTTCCAGCGAAAACGACTTCATTATTTATCTGATTGATTTATCGACAGACCATCATACTTTTTAGACGTTATAATAACAACACTCTTACTGTCCATGATACACAATGACGAGACACATGTTCACTAATGACGAGAACTATTCTATTTTTCATGCCGGGTCCTTCAAATCTTACATTTACAAATTTACGGAGTCTTCAAAGACGGTCCAGCTCAAGGATCACTGTTGCTGTGGTGTAGATCAGCTGATCTGTAGTAGTCTTCTACGTACATCTTCTAGTAGACCTTCTGAGGGTACTTCACGCATTCTTGGTCGGAGGGTCCAGGTTTCCAGCTTATTCCAGCTTATTTCTTATTTCTCAGGTCAGCTGCTCTTGTATTCAGCCTACTAATATATATGGGGCTTGGTACCCAATCTCGGAATGTGGGGATGATGATATCTCCCCCCTGACCTGTCGTCCTGGCTCCCCCTTGTCGTAGCAATCGTGTTGTACCTCATCAATCTCTAGTTGTGATAGCAGTTGTTTCTGGCCACAACCGGGATTCGAACCCCGGTCTCCCGTGTGAAAGGCGGCGATCTTACCACTACACTATCCAGCAACTATATAATACAATATATAAAAAATATAATATAAATATAATATAAATATATAAAATATATAAAATATATTTTTGGCCACAACCGGGATTCGAACCCCGGTCTCCCGTGTGAAAGGCGGCGATCTTACCACTACACTATCCAGCAACTATATAATATAAGGGAGATTTACGGGAAAATACTAATACGGGAGGACGGCGCGAAAGAGAAGTAAAATACGGTAGTTTCCCGGCCAAAACGGGAGACTTGACAGCCTGAGATGGCTTTTCCAGCGAAAACGACTTCATTATTTATCTGATTGATTTATCGACAGACCATCATACTTTTTAGACGTTATAATAACAACACTCTATTGATCCCCCTCTTACTGTCCATGATACACAATGACGAGACACATGTTCACTAATGACGAGAACTATTCTATTTTTCATGCCGGGTCCTTCAAATCTTACATTTACAAATCTTGTTCTTGTTCTCTGCTCGTTCCCGTAGATATATATTATTATACGGAGATTTACGGAGTCTTCAAAGACGGTCCGGCTCCAGCTCAAGGATCACTGTTGCTGTGGTGTAGATCAGCTGATCTGTAGTAGTCTTCTACGTACATCTTCTAGTAGACCTTCTGAGGGTACTTCACGCATTCTTGGTCGGAGGGTCCAGGTTTCCAGCTTAGCTTATTTCTTATTTCTCAGGTCAGCTGCTCTTGTATTCAGCCTACTAATATATATGGGGCTTGGTACCCAATCTCGGAATGTGGGGATGATGATATCTCCCCCCTGACCTGTCGTCCTGGCTTCCCCTTGTCGTAGCAATCGTGTTGTACCTCATCAATGTAGGGAGCCGCCCACTGGCCCAATGGCGGAATCCAATGGCGCAGCCGAAGGCTGTGAATGCGTGTTGGTCCTTCCAAGCGCTCCTGGGAATTACTTACCCTTTTTAATATACAAGATATTCTTTTAGACACACATCTGACTCCATTTTATTAATGACCTTATTTCAGTATATTGTAGTCATGACGTTTATGTTGTTCGGATTACTTCGGGACTCTCCTTTAGATTACCAACTCTAGTTTACCCCTGACGAAGGAGTCCGCCAGATTCGCCTCGGCCGACAGGGCGATCCGTGGGCTTGTTCCACAGGGTTTGTCTTAGATGCACGGAAATCGGCACCATTTAAGACAATGTCAGCCTCTGATTATTCGGGTCCCTCGACCTATATAATTTCCCAAAGGCCCAGTGTCTGCCAATTACTGAGCATGTGGGTGCCTCGGAGATTAAGCCGATGTTTACCCGAACCACACGTACATCCACCTCAGAGGCTCAGCCGGGGGCAGCCCATATCATAACATGTGTCAACCTCAGCGGCTGTGACGGCGCACCTTTTGTTGCGGTAGTTTGTACGAGGTTTTACTTTGGGCTCGTCTCAGGGACTCCGCCGATGCCGCCCATTGTCTTACCATGTGAGCGTCTCAGGGACTATGCCCGGTGCCTAGGAACATAGTGTGTACGCCCCTCAGAGGGCAGACCGGTACCTTTCATCAGCATGTGTTGACCTCAGAGGTTAAGTCGGCCCGTAACTGAGCGTGTGCGAACTCCAGAGGTGCGGTTTTGGTATCCACCTAACTTAACTTGGGCAGTCGAGTTTGGGACCCGGATAAAGGGGATTTAACCCAGAGGCTGCAAGATAGTATTTATCACTTTAGTCCTAATCAGGATAGAAGTCCAATCTGGAAAGTTTATAAAGAAGTTAGCAAATCAGACAGTCATGAAGTAATCAAGACAACATTTATTAAACATATTACAATATATAATTATTGACATGTGGCCACATACTTGTAAATACATTTGGACAAATACAATATTAAACAATCACATTCCTCAGCTGAGAGTGCACAAAGTTCTGCAGAAAGTATCTGACTACAGATGGACTTTCACGCAGTTCTCTGTGGGAGCTCTGATTACAGAGTAACTCCCCGAATCCTTCTGAGGCCCTTCCTTAAGTATCCAAACCAGGTGATGGCATGTCTCTGAAGACTGACCAATTTCGGTCAACGGTTAATTTTAGGGGCATTGTTGGCCTTGGTTCTCAAGTCCTCAGCCAATCAGATCACTTTAGGGGGTGGTCGTAATTCCCTTGTTCTGCCATGTGAGAGGCTCTCTCAGTTTGGTGGGTTTAGCCGAAGTTTCTATAGTTCTCTTAGGGAAAACTATACTGCCTTAAATCTGAGTGTATAACACTCGCCGTCTCATGCCTATTCAAACGAGACCAAACATGCGTGTATTTGTCCCTAACATCTATGTGTGGTGAGTTATCCTATTTCTAGTGGAAAAGGTGTCTGTGTCTGGGGACTGACAGCTGTTGTTGCTGTGGTTTGACTGTGGAACTCCGGCCACTCCAGGGGGTGAAAGGTCTTGCTTTTTCTGTATTGCTCCAGTTATTCTCAGGAGCCGGCAGGGCTTTGCCTTCCTTAAAAGGGATGGTTTGATGCGTGGAGTCCAATCTTGCCTGGGCCAGTGGATCCTTTTCTTGGAGCTCTGAGATGGACTGATGCAGGCTGATCAGAGTTGGGGCCTGCAGGACCTATAAGTTTTATGTCCTTACATCAATCTCTAGTTGTGATAGCAGTTGTTTCTGGCCACAACCGGGATTCGAACCCCGGTCTCCCGTGTGAAAGGCGGCGATCTTACCACTACACTATCCAGCAACTATATAATACAATATATAAAAAATATAATATAAATATAATATAAATATATAAAATATATAAAATATATTTTTGGCCACAACCGGGATTCGAACCCCGGTCTCCCGTGTGAAAGGCGGCGATCTTACCACTACACTATCCAGCAACTATATAATATAAGGGAGATTTACGGGAAAATACTAATACGGGAGGACGGCGCGAAAGAGAAGTAAAATACGGTAGTTTCCCGGCCAAAACGGGAGACTTGACAGCCTGAGATGGCTTTTCCAGCGAAAACGACTTCATTATTTATCTGATTGATTTATCGACAGACCATCATACTTTTTAGACGTTATAATCCCCCTCTTACTGTCCATGATACACAATGACGAGACACATGTTCACTAATGACGAGAACTATTCTATTTTTCATGCCGGGTCCTTCAAATCTTACATTTACAAATCTTGTTCTTGTTCTCTGCTCGTTCCCGTAGATATATATTATTATACGGAGATTTACGGAGTCTTCAAAGACGGTCCAGCTCAAGGATCACTGTTGCTGTGGTGTAGATCAGCTGATCTGTAGTAGTCTTCTACGTACATCTTCTAGTAGACCTTCTGAGGGTACTTCACGCATTCTTGGTCGGAGGGTCCAGGTTTCCAGCTTAGCTTATTTCTTATTTCTCAGGTCAGCTGCTCTTGTATTCAGCCTACTAATATATATGGGGCTTGGTACCCAATCTCGGAATGTGGGGATGATGATATCTCCCCCCTGACCTGTCGTCCTGGCTCCCCCTTGTCGTAGCAATCGTGTTGTACCTCATCAATCTCTAGTTGTGATAGCAGTTGTTTCTGGCCACAACCGGGATTCGAACCCCGGTCTCCCGTGTGAAAGGCGGCGATCTTACCACTACACTATCCAGCAACTATATAATACAATATATAAAAAATATAATATAAATATAATATAAATATATAAAATATATAAAATATATTTTTGGCCACAACCGGGATTCGAACCCCGGTCTCCCGTGTGAAAGGCGGCGATCTTACCACTACACTATCCAGCAACTATATAATATAAGGGAGATTTACGGGAAAATACTAATACGGGAGGACGGCGGGAAAGAGAAGTAAAATACGGTAGTTTCCCGGCCAAAACGGGAGACTTGACAGCCTGAGATGGCTGATCTCCCTTATACTACAGTCGGTCCGGCCCCTGGCTTTTCCAGCGTGTTCGCGAAAACGACTTCATTATTTATCTGATTGATTTATCGACAGACCATCATACTTTTTAGACGTTATAATAACAACACTCTATTGATCCCCCTCTTACTGTCCATGATACACAATGACGAGACACATGTTCACTAATGACGAGAACTATTCTATTTTTCATGCCGGGTCCTTCAAATCTTACATTTACAAATCTTGTTCTTGTTCTCTGCTCGTTCCCGTAGATATATATTATTATACGGAGATTTACGGAGTCTTCAAAGACGGTCCAGCTCAAGGATCACTGTTGCTGTGGTGTAGATCAGCTGATCTGTAGTAGTCTTCTACGTACATCTTCTAGTAGACCTTCTGAGGGTACTTCACGCATTCTTGGTCGGAGGGTCCAGGTTTCCAGCTTAGCTTATTTCTTATTTCTCAGGTCAGCTGCTCTTGTATTCAGCCTACTAATATATATGGGGCTTGGTACCCAATCTCGGAATGTGGGGATGATGATATCTCCCCCCTGACCTGTCGTCCTGGCTCCCCCTTGTCGTAGCAATCGTGTTGTACCTCATCAATGTAGGGAGCCGCCCACTGGCCCAATGGCGGAATCCAATGGCGCAGCCGAAGGCTGTGAATGCGTGTTGGTCCTTCCAAGCGCTCCTGGGAATTACTTACCCTTTTTAATATACAAGATATTCTTTTAGACACACATCTGACTCCATTTTATTAATGACCTTATTTCAGTATATTGTAGTCATGACGTTTATGTTGTTCGGATTACTTCGGGACTCTCCTTTAGATTACCAACTCTAGTTTACCCCTGACGAAGGAGTCCGCCAGATTCGCCTCGGCCGACAGGGCGATCCGTGGGCTTGTTCCACAGGGTTTGTCTTAGATGCACGGAAATCGGCACCATTTAAGACAATGTCAGCCTCTGATTATTCGGGTCCCTCGACCTATATAATTTCCCAAAGGCCCAGTGTCTGCCAATTACTGAGCATGTGGGTGCCTCGGAGATTAAGCCGATGTTTACCCGAACCACACGTACATCCACCTCAGAGGCTCAGCCGGGGGCAGCCCATATCATAACATGTGTCAACCTCAGCGGCTGTGACGGCGCACCTTTTGTTGCGGTAGTTTGTACGAGGTTTTACTTTGGGCTCGTCTCAGGGACTCCGCCGATGCCGCCCATTGTCTTACCATGTGAGCGTCTCAGGGACTATGCCCGGTGCCTAGGAACATAGTGTGTACGCCCCTCAGAGGGCAGACCGGTACCTTTCATCAGCATGTGTTGACCTCAGAGGTTAAGTCGGCCCGTAACTGAGCGTGTGCGAACTCCAGAGGTGCGGTTTTGGTATCCACCTAACTTAACTTGGGCAGTCGAGTTTGGGACCCGGATAAAGGGGATTTAACCCAGAGGCTGCAAGATAGTATTTATCACTTTAGTCCTAATCAGGATAGAAGTCCAATCTGGAAAGTTTATAAAGAAGTTAGCAAATCAGACAGTCATGAAGTAATCAAGACAACATTTATTAAACATATTACAATATATAATTATTGACATGTGGCCACATACTTGTAAATACATTTGGACAAATACAATATTAAACAATCACATTCCTCAGCTGAGAGTGCACAAAGTTCTGCGGAAAGTATCTGACTACAGATGGACTTTCACGCAGTTCTCTGTGGGAGCTCTGATTACAGAGTAACTCCCCGAATCCTTCTGAGGCCCTTCCTTAAGTATCCAAACCAGGTGATGGCATGTCTCTGAAGACTGACCAATTTCGGTCAACGGTTAATTTTAGGGGCATTGTTGGCCTTGGTTCTCAAGTCCTCAGCCAATCAGATCACTTTAGGGGGTGGTCGTAATTCCCTTGTTCTGCCATGTGAGAGGCTCTCTCAGTTTGGTGGGTTTAGCCGAAGTTTCTATAGTTCTCTTAGGGAAAACTATACTGCCTTAAATCTGAGTGTATAACACTCGCCGTCTCATGCCTATTCAAACGAGACCAAACATGCGTGTATTTGTCCCTAACATCTATGTGTGGTGAGTTATCCTATTTCTAGTGGAAAAGGTGTCTGTGTCTGGGGACTGACAGCTGTTGTTGCTGTGGTTTGACTGTGGAACTCCGGCCACTCCAGGGGGTGAAAGGTCTTGCTTTTTCTGTATTGCTCCAGTTATTCTCAGGAGCCGGCAGGGCTTTGCCTTCCTTAAAAGGGATGGTTTGATGCGTGGAGTCCAATCTTGCCTGGGCCAGTGGATCCTTTTCTTGGAGCTCTGAGATGGACTGATGCAGGCTGATCAGAGTTGGGGCCTGCAGGACCTATAAGTTTTATGTCCTTACATCAATCTCTAGTTGTGATAGCAGTTGTTTCTGGCCACAACCGGGATTCGAACCCCGGTCTCCCGTGTGAAAGGCGGCGATCTTACCACTACACTATCCAGCAACTATATAATATAAGGGAGATTTACGGGAAAATACTAATACGGGAGGACGGCGCGAAAGAGAAGTAAAATACGGTAGTTTCCCGGCCAAAACGGGAGACTTGACAGCCTGAGATGGCTTTTCCAGCGAAAACGACTTCATTATTTATCTGATTGATTTATCGACAGACCATCATACTTTTTAGACGTTATAATAACAACACTCTTACTGTCCATGATACACAATGACGAGACACATGTTCACTAATGACGAGAACTATTCTATTTTTCATGCCGGGTCCTTCAAATCTTACATTTACAAATTTACGGAGTCTTCAAAGACGGTCCAGCTCAAGGATCACTGTTGCTGTGGTGTAGATCAGCTGATCTGTAGTAGTCTTCTACGTACATCTTCTAGTAGACCTTCTGAGGGTACTTCACGCATTCTTGGTCGGAGGGTCCAGGTTTCCAGCTTATTCCAGCTTATTTCTTATTTCTCAGGTCAGCTGCTCTTGTATTCAGCCTACTAATATATATGGGGCTTGGTACCCAATCTCGGAATGTGGGGATGATGATATCTCCCCCCTGACCTGTCGTCCTGGCTCCCCCTTGTCGTAGCAATCGTGTTGTACCTCATCAATCTCTAGTTGTGATAGCAGTTGTTTCTGGCCACAACCGGGATTCGAACCCCGGTCTCCCGTGTGAAAGGCGGCGATCTTACCACTACACTATCCAGCAACTATATAATACAATATATAAAAAATATAATATAAATATAATATAAATATATAAAATATATAAAATATATTTTTGGCCACAACCGGGATTCGAACCCCGGTCTCCCGTGTGAAAGGCGGCGATCTTACCACTACACTATCCAGCAACTATATAATATAAGGGAGATTTACGGGAAAATACTAATACGGGAGGACGGCGCGAAAGAGAAGTAAAATACGGTAGTTTCCCGGCCAAAACGGGAGACTTGACAGCCTGAGATGGCTTTTCCAGCGAAAACGACTTCATTATTTATCTGATTGATTTATCGACAGACCATCATACTTTTTAGACGTTATAATCCCCCTCTTACTGTCCATGATACACAATGACGAGACACATGTTCACTAATGACGAGAACTATTCTATTTTTCATGCCGGGTCCTTCAAATCTTACATTTACAAATCTTGTTCTTGTTCTCTGCTCGTTCCCGTAGATATATATTATTATACGGAGATTTACGGAGTCTTCAAAGACGGTCCAGCTCAAGGATCACTGTTGCTGTGGTGTAGATCAGCTGATCTGTAGTAGTCTTCTACGTACATCTTCTAGTAGACCTTCTGAGGGTACTTCACGCATTCTTGGTCGGAGGGTCCAGGTTTCCAGCTTAGCTTATTTCTTATTTCTCAGGTCAGCTGCTCTTGTATTCAGCCTACTAATATATATGGGGCTTGGTACCCAATCTCGGAATGTGGGGATGATGATATCTCCCCCCTGACCTGTCGTCCTGGCTCCCCCTTGTCGTAGCAATCGTGTTGTACCTCATCAATCTCTAGTTGTGATAGCAGTTGTTTCTGGCCACAACCGGGATTCGAACCCCGGTCTCCCGTGTGAAAGGCGGCGATCTTACCACTACACTATCCAGCAACTATATAATACAATATATAAAAAATATAATATAAATATAATATAAATATATAAAATATATAAAATATATTTTTGGCCACAACCGGGATTCGAACCCCGGTCTCCCGTGTGAAAGGCGGCGATCTTACCACTACACTATCCAGCAACTATATAATATAAGGGAGATTTACGGGAAAATACTAATACGGGAGGACGGCGGGAAAGAGAAGTAAAATACGGTAGTTTCCCGGCCAAAACGGGAGACTTGACAGCCTGAGATGGCTGTCTCTGGCCACGCCCCCTACAGTCGGTCCGGCCCCTGGCTTTTCCAGCGTGTTCGCGAAAACGACTTCATTATTTATCTGATTGATTTATCGACAGACCATCATACTTTTTAGACGTTATAATAACAACACTCTATTGATCCCCCTCTTACTGTCCATGATACACAATGACGAGACACATGTTCACTAATGACGAGAACTATTCTATTTTTCATGCCGGGTCCTTCAAATCTTACATTTACAAATCTTGTTCTTGTTCTCTGCTCGTTCCCGTAGATATATATTATTATACGGAGATTTACGGAGTCTTCAAAGACGGTCCAGCTCAAGGATCACTGTTGCTGTGGTGTAGATCAGCTGATCTGTAGTAGTCTTCTACGTACATCTTCTAGTAGACCTTCTGAGGGTACTTCACGCATTCTTGGTCGGAGGGTCCAGGTTTCCAGCTTAGCTTATTTCTTATTTCTCAGGTCAGCTGCTCTTGTATTCAGCCTACTAATATATATGGGGCTTGGTACCCAATCTCGGAATGTGGGGATGATGATATCTCCCCCCTGACCTGTCGTCCTGGCTCCCCCTTGTCGTAGCAATCGTGTTGTACCTCATCAATCTCTAGTTGTGATAGCAGTTGTTTCTGGCCACAACCGGGATTCGAACCCCGGTCTCCCGTGTGAAAGGCGGCGATCTTACCACTACACTATCCAGCAACTATATAATACAATATATAAAAAATATAATATAAATATAATATAAATATATAAAATATATAAAATATATTTTTGGCCACAACCGGGATTCGAACCCCGGTCTCCCGTGTGAAAGGCGGCGATCTTACCACTACACTATCCAGCAACTATATAATATAAGGGAGATTTACGGGAAAATACTAATACGGGAGGACGGCGGGAAAGAGAAGTAAAATACGGTAGTTTCCCGGCCAAAACGGGAGACTTGACAGCCTGAGATGGCTGATCTCCCTTATACTACAGTCGGTCCGGCCCCTGGCTTTTCCAGCGTGTTCGCGAAAACGACTTCATTATTTATCTGATTGATTTATCGACAGACCATCATACTTTTTAGACGTTATAATAACAACACTCTATTGATCCCCCTCTTACTGTCCATGATACACAATGACGAGACACATGTTCACTAATGACGAGAACTATTCTATTTTTCATGCCGGGTCCTTCAAATCTTACATTTACAAATCTTGTTCTTGTTCTCTGCTCGTTCCCGTAGATATATATTATTATACGGAGATTTACGGAGTCTTCAAAGACGGTCCAGCTCAAGGATCACTGTTGCTGTGGTGTAGATCAGCTGATCTGTAGTAGTCTTCTACGTACATCTTCTAGTAGACCTTCTGAGGGTACTTCACGCATTCTTGGTCGGAGGGTCCAGGTTTCCAGCTTAGCTTATTTCTTATTTCTCAGGTCAGCTGCTCTTGTATTCAGCCTACTAATATATATGGGGCTTGGTACCCAATCTCGGAATGTGGGGATGATGATATCTCCCCCCTGACCTGTCGTCCTGGCTCCCCCTTGTCGTAGCAATCGTGTTGTACCTCATCAATGTAGGGAGCCGCCCACTGGCCCAATGGCGGAATCCAATGGCGCAGCCGAAGGCTGTGAATGCGTGTTGGTCCTTCCAAGCGCTCCTGGGAATTACTTACCCTTTTTAATATACAAGATATTCTTTTAGACACACATCTGACTCCATTTTATTAATGACCTTATTTCAGTATATTGTAGTCATGACGTTTATGTTGTTCGGATTACTTCGGGACTCTCCTTTAGATTACCAACTCTAGTTTACCCCTGACGAAGGAGTCCGCCAGATTCGCCTCGGCCGACAGGGCGATCCGTGGGCTTGTTCCACAGGGTTTGTCTTAGATGCACGGAAATCGGCACCATTTAAGACAATGTCAGCCTCTGATTATTCGGGTCCCTCGACCTATATAATTTCCCAAAGGCCCAGTGTCTGCCAATTACTGAGCATGTGGGTGCCTCGGAGATTAAGCCGATGTTTACCCGAACCACACGTACATCCACCTCAGAGGCTCAGCCGGGGGCAGCCCATATCATAACATGTGTCAACCTCAGCGGCTGTGACGGCGCACCTTTTGTTGCGGTAGTTTGTACGAGGTTTTACTTTGGGCTCGTCTCAGGGACTCCGCCGATGCCGCCCATTGTCTTACCATGTGAGCGTCTCAGGGACTATGCCCGGTGCCTAGGAACATAGTGTGTACGCCCCTCAGAGGGCAGACCGGTACCTTTCATCAGCATGTGTTGACCTCAGAGGTTAAGTCGGCCCGTAACTGAGCGTGTGCGAACTCCAGAGGTGCGGTTTTGGTATCCACCTAACTTAACTTGGGCAGTCGAGTTTGGGACCCGGATAAAGGGGATTTAACCCAGAGGCTGCAAGATAGTATTTATCACTTTAGTCCTAATCAGGATAGAAGTCCAATCTGGAAAGTTTATAAAGAAGTTAGCAAATCAGACAGTCATGAAGTAATCAAGACAACATTTATTAAACATATTACAATATATAATTATTGACATGTGGCCACATACTTGTAAATACATTTGGACAAATACAATATTAAACAATCACATTCCTCAGCTGAGAGTGCACAAAGTTCTGCGGAAAGTATCTGACTACAGATGGACTTTCATGCAGTTCTCTGTGGGAGCTCTGATTACAGAGTAACTCCCCGAATCCTTCTGAGGCCCTTCCTTAAGTATCCAAACCAGGTGATGGCATGTCTCTGAAGACTGACCAATTTCGGTCAACGGTTAATTTTAGGGGCATTGTTGGCCTTGGTTCTCAAGTCCTCAGCCAATCAGATCACTTTAGGGGGTGGTCGTAATTCCCTTGTTCTGCCATGTGAGAGGCTCTCTCAGTTTGGTGGGTTTAGCCGAAGTTTCTATAGTTCTCTTAGGGAAAACTATACTGCCTTAAATCTGAGTGTATAACACTCGCCGTCTCATGCCTATTCAAACGAGACCAAACATGCGTGTATTTGTCCCTAACATCTATGTGTGGTGAGTTATCCTATTTCTAGTGGAAAAGGTGTCTGTGTCTGGGGACTGACAGCTGTTGTTGCTGTGGTTTGACTGTGGAACTCCGGCCACTCCAGGGGGTGAAAGGTCTTGCTTTTTCTGTATTGCTCCAGTTATTCTCAGGAGCCGGCAGGGCTTTGCCTTCCTTAAAAGGGATGGTTTGATGCGTGGAGTCCAATCTTGCCTGGGCCAGTGGATCCATTTTTTGGAGCTCTGAGATGGACTGATGCAGGCTGATCAGAGTTGGGGCCTGCAGGACCTATAAGTTTTATGTCCTTACATCAATCTCTAGTTGTGATAGCAGTTGTTTCTGGCCACAACCGGGATTCGAACCCCGGTCTCCCGTGTGAAAGGCGGCGATCTTACCACTACACTATCCAGCAACTATATAATACAATATATAAAAAATATAATATAAATATAATATAAATATATAAAATATATAAAATATATTTTTGGCCACAACCGGGATTCGAACCCCGGTCTCCCGTGTGAAAGGCGGCGATCTTACCACTACACTATCCAGCAACTATATAATATAAGGGAGATTTACGGGAAAATACTAATACGGGAGGACGGCGCGAAAGAGAAGTAAAATACGGTAGTTTCCCGGCCAAAACGGGAGACTTGACAGCCTGAGATGGCTTTTCCAGCGAAAACGACTTCATTATTTATCTGATTGATTTATCGACAGACCATCATACTTTTTAGACGTTATAATCCCCCTCTTACTGTCCATGATACACAATGACGAGACACATGTTCACTAATGACGAGAACTATTCTATTTTTCATGCCGGGTCCTTCAAATCTTACATTTACAAATCTTGTTCTTGTTCTCTGCTCGTTCCCGTAGATATATATTATTATACGGAGATTTACGGAGTCTTCAAAGACGGTCCAGCTCAAGGATCACTGTTGCTGTGGTGTAGATCAGCTGATCTACACCACAGATCAGCTGATCTACGTACATCTTCTAGTAGACCTTCTGAGGGTACTTCACGCATTCTTGGTCGGAGGGTCCAGGTTTCCAGCTTAGCTTATTTCTTATTTCTCAGGTCAGCTGCTCTTGTATTCAGCCTACTAATATATATGGGGCTTGGTACCCAATCTCGGAATGTGGGGATGATGATATCTCCCCCCTGACCTGTCGTCCTGGCTCCCCCTTGTCGTAGCAATCGTGTTGTACCTCATCAATCTCTAGTTGTGATAGCAGTTGTTTCTGGCCACAACCGGGATTCGAACCCCGGTCTCCCGTGTGAAAGGCGGCGATCTTACCACTACACTATCCAGCAACTATATAATACAATATATAAAAAATATAATATAAATATAATATAAATATATAAAATATATAAAATATATAAAATATATAAAATATATTTTTGGCCACAACCGGGATTCGAACCCCGGTCTCCCGTGTGAAAGGCGGCGATCTTACCACTACACTATCCAGCAACTATATAATATAAGGGAGATTTACGGGAAAATACTAATACGGGAGGACGGCGGGAAAGAGAAGTAAAATACGGTAGTTTCCCGGCCAAAACGGGAGACTTGACAGCCTGAGATGGCTTTTCCAGCGAAAACGACTTCATTATTTATCTGATTGATTTATCGACAGACCATCATACTTTTTAGACGTTATAATAACAACACTCTATTGATCCCCCTCTTACTGTCCATGATACACAATGACGAGACACATGTTCACTAATGACGAGAACTATTCTATTTTTCATGCCGGGTCCTTCAAATCTTACATTTACAAATCTTGTTCTTGTTCTCTGCTCGTTCCCGTAGATATATATTATTATACGGAGATTTACGGAGTCTTCAAAGACGGTCCAGCTCAAGGATCACTGTTGCTGTGGTGTAGATCAGCTGATCTGTAGTAGTCTTCTACGTACATCTTCTAGTAGACCTTCTGAGGGTACTTCACGCATTCTTGGTCGGAGGGTCCAGGTTTCCAGCTTAGCTTATTTCTTATTTCTCAGGTCAGCTGCTCTTGTATTCAGCCTACTAATATATATGGGGCTTGGTACCCAATCTCGGAATGTGGGGATGATGATATCTCCCCCCTGACCTGTCGTCCTGGCTCCCCCTTGTCGTAGCAATCGTGTTGTACCTCATCAATCTCTAGTTGTGATAGCAGTTGTTTCTGGCCACAACCGGGATTCGAACCCCGGTCTCCCGTGTGAAAGGCGGCGATCTTACCACTACACTATCCAGCAACTATATAATATAAGGGAGATTTACGGGAAAATACTAATACGGGAGGACGGCGGGAAAGAGAAGTAAAATACGGTAGTTTCCCGGCCAAAACGGGAGACTTGACAGCCTGAGATGGCTTTTCCAGCGAAAACGACTTCATTATTTATCTGATTGATTTATCGACAGACCATCATACTTTTTAGACGTTATAATAACAACACTCTATTGATCCCCCTCTTACTGTCCATGATACACAATGACGAGACACATGTTCACTAATGACGAGAACTATTCTATTTTTCATGCCGGGTCCTTCAAATCTTACATTTACAAATCTTGTTCTTGTTCTCTGCTCGTTCCCGTAGATATATATTATTATACGGAGATTTACGGAGTCTTCAAAGACGGTCCAGCTCAAGGATCACTGTTGCTGTGGTGTAGATCAGCTGATCTGTAGTAGTCTTCTACGTACATCTTCTAGTAGACCTTCTGAGGGTACTTCACGCATTCTTGGTCGGAGGGTCCAGGTTTCCAGCTTAGCTTATTTCTTATTTCTCAGGTCAGCTGCTCTTGTATTCAGCCTACTAATATATATGGGGCTTGGTACCCAATCTCGGAATGTGGGGATGATGATATCTCCCCCCTGACCTGTCGTCCTGGCTCCCCCTTGTCGTAGCAATCGTGTTGTACCTCATCAATCTCTAGTTGTGATAGCAGTTGTTTCTGGCCACAACCGGGATTCGAACCCCGGTCTCCCGTGTGAAAGGCGGCGATCTTACCACTACACTATCCAGCAACTATATAATACAATATATAAAAAATATAATATAAATATAATATAAATATATAAAATATATAAAATATATTTTTGGCCACAACCGGGATTCGAACCCCGGTCTCCCGTGTGAAAGGCGGCGATCTTACCACTACACTATCCAGCAACTATATAATATAAGGGAGATTTACGGGAAAATACTAATACGGGAGGACGGCGGGAAAGAGAAGTAAAATACGGTAGTTTCCCGGCCAAAACGGGAGACTTGACAGCCTGAGATGGCTGATCTCCCTTATACTACAGTCGGTCCGGCCCCTGGCTTTTCCAGCGTGTTCGCGAAAACGACTTCATTATTTATCTGATTGATTTATCGACAGACCATCATACTTTTTAGACGTTATAATAACAACACTCTATTGATCCCCCTCTTACTGTCCATGATACACAATGACGAGACACATGTTCACTAATGACGAGAACTATTCTATTTTTCATGCCGGGTCCTTCAAATCTTACATTTACAAATCTTGTTCTTGTTCTCTGCTCGTTCCCGTAGATATATATTATTATACGGAGATTTACGGAGTCTTCAAAGACGGTCCAGCTCAAGGATCACTGTTGCTGTGGTGTAGATCAGCTGATCTGTAGTAGTCTTCTACGTACATCTTCTAGTAGACCTTCTGAGGGTACTTCACGCATTCTTGGTCGGAGGGTCCAGGTTTCCAGCTTAGCTTATTTCTTATTTCTCAGGTCAGCTGCTCTTGTATTCAGCCTACTAATATATATGGGGCTTGGTACCCAATCTCGGAATGTGGGGATGATGATATCTCCCCCCTGACCTGTCGTCCTGGCTCCCCCTTGTCGTAGCAATCGTGTTGTACCTCATCAATGTAGGGAGCCGCCCACTGGCCCAATGGCGGAATCCAATGGCGCAGCCGAAGGCTGTGAATGCGTGTTGGTCCTTCCAAGCGCTCCTGGGAATTACTTACCCTTTTTAATATACAAGATATTCTTTTAGACACACATCTGACTCCATTTTATTAATGACCTTATTTCAGTATATTGTAGTCATGACGTTTATGTTGTTCGGATTACTTCGGGACTCTCCTTTAGATTACCAACTCTAGTTTACCCCTGACGAAGGAGTCCGCCAGATTCGCCTCGGCCGACAGGGCGATCCGTGGGCTTGTTCCACAGGGTTTGTCTTAGATGCACGGAAATCGGCACCATTTAAGACAATGTCAGCCTCTGATTATTCGGGTCCCTCGACCTATATAATTTCCCAAAGGCCCAGTGTCTGCCAATTACTGAGCATGTGGGTGCCTCGGAGATTAAGCCGATGTTTACCCGAACCACACGTACATCCACCTCAGAGGCTCAGCCGGGGGCAGCCCATATCATAACATGTGTCAACCTCAGCGGCTGTGACGGCGCACCTTTTGTTGCGGTAGTTTGTACGAGGTTTTACTTTGGGCTCGTCTCAGGGACTCCGCCGATGCCGCCCATTGTCTTACCATGTGAGCGTCTCAGGGACTATGCCCGGTGCCTAGGAACATAGTGTGTACGCCCCTCAGAGGGCAGACCGGTACCTTTCATCAGCATGTGTTGACCTCAGAGGTTAAGTCGGCCCGTAACTGAGCGTGTGCGAACTCCAGAGGTGCGGTTTTGGTATCCACCTAACTTAACTTGGGCAGTCGAGTTTGGGACCCGGATAAAGGGGATTTAACCCAGAGGCTGCAAGATAGTATTTATCACTTTAGTCCTAATCAGGATAGAAGTCCAATCTGGAAAGTTTATAAAGAAGTTAGCAAATCAGACAGTCATGAAGTAATCAAGACAACATTTATTAAACATATTACAATATATAATTATTGACATGTGGCCACATACTTGTAAATACATTTGGACAAATACAATATTAAACAATCACATTCCTCAGCTGAGAGTGCACAAAGTTCTGCGGAAAGTATCTGACTACAGATGGACTTTCACGCAGTTCTCTGTGGGAGCTCTGATTACAGAGTAACTCCCCGAATCCTTCTGAGGCCCTTCCTTAAGTATCCAAACCAGGTGATGGCATGTCTCTGAAGACTGACCAATTTCGGTCAACGGTTAATTTTAGGGGCATTGTTGGCCTTGGTTCTCAAGTCCTCAGCCAATCAGATCACTTTAGGGGGTGGTCGTAATTCCCTTGTTCTGCCATGTGAGAGGCTCTCTCAGTTTGGTGGGTTTAGCCGAAGTTTCTATAGTTCTCTTAGGGAAAACTATACTGCCTTAAATCTGAGTGTATAACACTCGCCGTCTCATGCCTATTCAAACGAGACCAAACATGCGTGTATTTGTCCCTAACATCTATGTGTGGTGAGTTATCCTATTTCTAGTGGAAAAGGTGTCTGTGTCTGGGGACTGACAGCTGTTGTTGCTGTGGTTTGACTGTGGAACTCCGGCCACTCCAGGGGGTGAAAGGTCTTGCTTTTTCTGTATTGCTCCAGTTATTCTCAGGAGCCGGCAGGGCTTTGCCTTCCTTAAAAGGGATGGTTTGATGCGTGGAGTCCAATCTTGCCTGGGCCAGTGGATCCTTTTCTTGGAGCTCTGAGATGGACTGATGCAGGCTGATCAGAGTTGGGGCCTGCAGGACCTATAAGTTTTATGTCCTTACATCAATCTCTAGTTGTGATAGCAGTTGTTTCTGGCCACAACCGGGATTCGAACCCCGGTCTCCCGTGTGAAAGGCGGCGATCTTACCACTACACTATCCAGCAACTATATAATACAATATATAAAAAATATAATATAAATATAATATAAATATATAAAATATATAAAATATATTTTTGGCCACAACCGGGATTCGAACCCCGGTCTCCCGTGTGAAAGGCGGCGATCTTACCACTACACTATCCAGCAACTATATAATATAAGGGAGATTTACGGGAAAATACTAATACGGGAGGACGGCGCGAAAGAGAAGTAAAATACGGTAGTTTCCCGGCCAAAACGGGAGACTTGACAGCCTGAGATGGCTTTTCCAGCGAAAACGACTTCATTATTTATCTGATTGATTTATCGACAGACCATCATACTTTTTAGACGTTATAATCCCCCTCTTACTGTCCATGATACACAATGACGAGACACATGTTCACTAATGACGAGAACTATTCTATTTTTCATGCCGGGTCCTTCAAATCTTACATTTACAAATCTTGTTCTTGTTCTCTGCTCGTTCCCGTAGATATATATTATTATACGGAGATTTACGGAGTCTTCAAAGACGGTCCAGCTCAAGGATCACTGTTGCTGTGGTGTAGATCAGCTGATCTGTAGTAGTCTTCTACGTACATCTTCTAGTAGACCTTCTGAGGGTACTTCACGCATTCTTGGTCGGAGGGTCCAGGTTTCCAGCTTAGCTTATTTCTTATTTCTCAGGTCAGCTGCTCTTGTATTCAGCCTACTAATATATATGGGGCTTGGTACCCAATCTCGGAATGTGGGGATGATGATATCTCCCCCCTGACCTGTCGTCCTGGCTCCCCCTTGTCGTAGCAATCGTGTTGTACCTCATCAATGTAGGGAGCCGCCCACTGGCCCAATGGCGGAATCCAATGGCGCAGCCGAAGGCTGTGAATGCGTGTTGGTCCTTCCAAGCGCTCCTGGGAATTACTTACCCTTTTTAATATACAAGATATTCTTTTAGACACACATCTGACTCCATTTTATTAATGACCTTATTTCAGTATATTGTAGTCATGACGTTTATGTTGTTCGGATTACTTCGGGACTCTCCTTTAGATTACCAACTCTAGTTTACCCCTGACGAAGGAGTCCGCCAGATTCGCCTCGGCCGACAGGGCGATCCGTGGGCTTGTTCCACAGGGTTTGTCTTAGATGCACGGAAATCGGCACCATTTAAGACAATGTCAGCCTCTGATTATTCGGGTCCCTCGACCTATATAATTTCCCAAAGGCCCAGTGTCTGCCAATTACTGAGCATGTGGGTGCCTCGGAGATTAAGCCGATGTTTACCCGAACCACACGTACATCCACCTCAGAGGCTCAGCCGGGGGCAGCCCATATCATAACATGTGTCAACCTCAGCGGCTGTGACGGCGCACCTTTTGTTGCGGTAGTTTGTACGAGGTTTTACTTTGGGCTCGTCTCAGGGACTCCGCCGATGCCGCCCATTGTCTTACCATGTGAGCGTCTCAGGGACTATGCCCGGTGCCTAGGAACATAGTGTGTACGCCCCTCAGAGGGCAGACCGGTACCTTTCATCAGCATGTGTTGACCTCAGAGGTTAAGTCGGCCCGTAACTGAGCGTGTGCGAACTCCAGAGGTGCGGTTTTGGTATCCACCTAACTTAACTTGGGCAGTCGAGTTTGGGACCCGGATAAAGGGGATTTAACCCAGAGGCTGCAAGATAGTATTTATCACTTTAGTCCTAATCAGGATAGAAGTCCAATCTGGAAAGTTTATAAAGAAGTTAGCAAATCAGACAGTCATGAAGTAATCAAGACAACATTTATTAAACATATTACAATATATAATTATTGACATGTGGCCACATACTTGTAAATACATTTGGACAAATACAATATTAAACAATCACATTCCTCAGCTGAGAGTGCACAAAGTTCTGCGGAAAGTATCTGACTACAGATGGACTTTCACGCAGTTCTCTGTGGGAGCTCTGATTACAGAGTAACTCCCCGAATCCTTCTGAGGCCCTTCCTTAAGTATCCAAACCAGGTGATGGCATGTCTCTGAAGACTGACCAATTTCGGTCAACGGTTAATTTTAGGGGCATTGTTGGCCTTGGTTCTCAAGTCCTCAGCCAATCAGATCACTTTAGGGGGTGGTCGTAATTCCCTTGTTCTGCCATGTGAGAGGCTCTCTCAGTTTGGTGGGTTTAGCCGAAGTTTCTATAGTTCTCTTAGGGAAAACTATACTGCCTTAAATCTGAGTGTATAACACTCGCCGTCTCATGCCTATTCAAACGAGACCAAACATGCGTGTATTTGTCCCTAACATCTATGTGTGGTGAGTTATCCTATTTCTAGTGGAAAAGGTGTCTGTGTCTGGGGACTGACAGCTGTTGTTGCTGTGGTTTGACTGTGGAACTCCGGCCACTCCAGGGGGTGAAAGGTCTTGCTTTTTCTGTATTGCTCCAGTTATTCTCAGGAGCCGGCAGGGCTTTGCCTTCCTTAAAAGGGATGGTTTGATGCGTGGAGTCCAATCTTGCCTGGGCCAGTGGATCCTTTTCTTGGAGCTCTGAGATGGACTGATGCAGGCTGATCAGAGTTGGGGCCTGCAGGACCTATAAGTTTTATGTCCTTACATCAATCTCTAGTTGTGATAGCAGTTGTTTCTGGCCACAACCGGGATTCGAACCCCGGTCTCCCGTGTGAAAGGCGGCGATCTTACCACTACACTATCCAGCAACTATATAATACAATATATAAAAAATATAATATAAATATAATATAAATATATAAAATATATAAAATATATTTTTGGCCACAACCGGGATTCGAACCCCGGTCTCCCGTGTGAAAGGCGGCGATCTTACCACTACACTATCCAGCAACTATATAATATAAGGGAGATTTACGGGAAAATACTAATACGGGAGGACGGCGCGAAAGAGAAGTAAAATACGGTAGTTTCCCGGCCAAAACGGGAGACTTGACAGCCTGAGATGGCTTTTCCAGCGAAAACGACTTCATTATTTATCTGATTGATTTATCGACAGACCATCATACTTTTTAGACGTTATAATCCCCCTCTTACTGTCCATGATACACAATGACGAGACACATGTTCACTAATGACGAGAACTATTCTATTTTTCATGCCGGGTCCTTCAAATCTTACATTTACAAATCTTGTTCTTGTTCTCTGCTCGTTCCCGTAGATATATATTATTATACGGAGATTTACGGAGTCTTCAAAGACGGTCCAGCTCAAGGATCACTGTTGCTGTGGTGTAGATCAGCTGATCTGTAGTAGTCTTCTACGTACATCTTCTAGTAGACCTTCTGAGGGTACTTCACGCATTCTTGGTCGGAGGGTCCAGGTTTCCAGCTTAGCTTATTTCTTATTTCTCAGGTCAGCTGCTCTTGTATTCAGCCTACTAATATATATGGGGCTTGGTACCCAATCTCGGAATGTGGGGATGATGATATCTCCCCCCTGACCTGTCGTCCTGGCTCCCCCTTGTCGTAGCAATCGTGTTGTACCTCATCAATCTCTAGTTGTGATAGCAGTTGTTTCTGGCCACAACCGGGATTCGAACCCCGGTCTCCCGTGTGAAAGGCGGCGATCTTACCACTACACTATCCAGCAACTATATAATACAATATATAAAAAATATAATATAAATATAATATAAATATATAAAATATATAAAATATATTTTTGGCCACAACCGGGATTCGAACCCCGGTCTCCCGTGTGAAAGGCGGCGATCTTACCACTACACTATCCAGCAACTATATAATATAAGGGAGATTTACGGGAAAATACTAATACGACGGCGCGAAAGAGAAGTAAAATACGGTAGTTTCCCGGCCAAAACGGGAGACTTGACAGCCTGAGATGGCTGTCTCTGGCCACGCCCCCTACAGTCGGTCCGGCCCCTGGCTTTTCCAGCGTGTTCGCGAAAACGACTTCATTATTTATCTGATTGATTTATCGACAGACCATCATACTTTTTAGACGTTATAATAACAACACTCTATTGATCCCCCTCTTACTGTCCATGATACACAATGACGAGACACATGTTCACTAATGACGAGAACTATTCTATTTTTCATGCCGGGTCCTTCAAATCTTACATTTACAAATCTTGTTCTTGTTCTCTGCTCGTTCCCGTAGATATATATTATTATACGGAGATTTACGGAGTCTTCAAAGACGGTCCAGCTCAAGGATCACTGTTGCTGTGGTGTAGATTCTACGTACATCTTCTAGTAGACCTTCTGAGGGTACTTCACGCATTCTTGGTCGGAGGGTCCAGGTTTCCAGCTTAGCTTATTTCTTATTTCTCAGGTCAGCTGCTCTTGTATTCAGCCTACTAATATATATGGGGCTTGGTACCCAATCTCGGAATGTGGGGATGATGATATCTCCCCCCTGACCTGTCGTCCTGGCTCCCCCTTGTCGTAGCAATCGTGTTGTACCTCATCAATCTCTAGTTGTGATAGCAGTTGTTTCTGGCCACAACCGGGATTCGAACCCCGGTCTCCCGTGTGAAAGGCGGCGATCTTACCACTACACTATCCAGCAACTATATAATACAATATATAAAAAATATAATATAAATATAATATAAATATATAAAATATATAAAATATATTTTTGGCCACAACCGGGATTCGAACCCCGGTCTCCCGTGTGAAAGGCGGCGATCTTACCACTACACTATCCAGCAACTATATAATATAAGGGAGATTTACGGGAAAATACTAATACGGGAGGACGGCGCGAAAGAGAAGTAAAATACGGTAGTTTCCCGGCCAAAACGGGAGACTTGACAGCCTGAGATGGCTTTTCCAGCGAAAACGACTTCATTATTTATCTGATTGATTTATCGACAGACCATCATACTTTTTAGACGTTATAATAACAACACTCTATTGATCCCCCTCTTACTGTCCATGATACACAATGACGAGACACATGTTCACTAATGACGAGAACTATTCTATTTTTCATGCCGGGTCCTTCAAATCTTACATTTACAAATCTTGTTCTTGTTCTCTGCTCGTTCCCGTAGATATATATTATTATACGGAGATTTACGGAGTCTTCAAAGACGGTCCAGCTCAAGGATCACTGTTGCTGTGGTGTAGATCAGCTGATCTGTAGTAGTCTTCTACGTACATCTTCTAGTAGACCTTCTGAGGGTACTTCACGCATTCTTGGTCGGAGGGTCCAGGTTTCCAGCTTAGCTTATTTCTTATTTCTCAGGTCAGCTGCTCTTGTATTCAGCCTACTAATATATATGGGGCTTGGTACCCAATCTCGGAATGTGGGGATGATGATATCTCCCCCCTGACCTGTCGTCCTGGCTCCCCCTTGTCGTAGCAATCGTGTTGTACCTCATCAATGTAGGGAGCCGCCCACTGGCCCAATGGCGGAATCCAATGGCGCAGCCGAAGGCTGTGAATGCGTGTTGGTCCTTCCAAGCGCTCCTGGGAATTACTTACCCTTTTTAATATACAAGATATTCTTTTAGACACACATCTGACTCCATTTTATTAATGACCTTATTTCAGTATATTGTAGTCATGACGTTTATGTTGTTCGGATTACTTCGGGACTCTCCTTTAGATTACCAACTCTAGTTTACCCCTGACGAAGGAGTCCGCCAGATTCGCCTCGGCCGACAGGGCGATCCGTGGGCTTGTTCCACAGGGTTTGTCTTAGATGCACGGAAATCGGCACCATTTAAGACAATGTCAGCCTCTGATTATTCGGGTCCCTCGACCTATATAATTTCCCAAAGGCCCAGTGTCTGCCAATTACTGAGCATGTGGGTGCCTCGGAGATTAAGCCGATGTTTACCCGAACCACACGTACATCCACCTCAGAGGCTCAGCCGGGGGCAGCCCATATCATAACATGTGTCAACCTCAGCGGCTGTGACGGCGCACCTTTTGTTGCGGTAGTTTGTACGAGGTTTTACTTTGGGCTCGTCTCAGGGACTCCGCCGATGCCGCCCATTGTCTTACCATGTGAGCGTCTCAGGGACTATGCCCGGTGCCTAGGAACATAGTGTGTACGCCCCTCAGAGGGCAGACCGGTACCTTTCATCAGCATGTGTTGACCTCAGAGGTTAAGTCGGCCCGTAACTGAGCGTGTGCGAACTCCAGAGGTGCGGTTTTGGTATCCACCTAACTTAACTTGGGCAGTCGAGTTTGGGACCCGGATAAAGGGGATTTAACCCAGAGGCTGCAAGATAGTATTTATCACTTTAGTCCTAATCAGGATAGAAGTCCAATCTGGAAAGTTTATAAAGAAGTTAGCAAATCAGACAGTCATGAAGTAATCAAGACAACATTTATTAAACATATTACAATATATAATTATTGACATGTGGCCACATACTTGTAAATACATTTGGACAAATACAATATTAAACAATCACATTCCTCAGCTGAGAGTGCACAAAGTTCTGCGGAAAGTATCTGACTACAGATGGACTTTCACGCAGTTCTCTGTGGGAGCTCTGATTACAGAGTAACTCCCCGAATCCTTCTGAGGCCCTTCCTTAAGTATCCAAACCAGGTGATGGCATGTCTCTGAAGACTGACCAATTTCGGTCAACGGTTAATTTTAGGGGCATTGTTGGCCTTGGTTCTCAAGTCCTCAGCCAATCAGATCACTTTAGGGGGTGGTCGTAATTCCCTTGTTCTGCCATGTGAGAGGCTCTCTCAGTTTGGTGGGTTTAGCCGAAGTTTCTATAGTTCTCTTAGGGAAAACTATACTGCCTTAAATCTGAGTGTATAACACTCGCCGTCTCATGCCTATTCAAACGAGACCAAACATGCGTGTATTTGTCCCTAACATCTATGTGTGGTGAGTTATCCTATTTCTAGTGGAAAAGGTGTCTGTGTCTGGGGACTGACAGCTGTTGTTGCTGTGGTTTGACTGTGGAACTCCGGCCACTCCAGGGGGTGAAAGGTCTTGCTTTTTCTGTATTGCTCCAGTTATTCTCAGGAGCCGGCAGGGCTTTGCCTTCCTTAAAAGGGATGGTTTGATGCGTGGAGTCCAATCTTGCCTGGGCCAGTGGATCCTTTTCTTGGAGCTCTGAGATGGACTGATGCAGGCTGATCAGAGTTGGGGCCTGCAGGACCTATAAGTTTTATGTCCTTACATCAATCTCTAGTTGTGATAGCAGTTGTTTCTGGCCACAACCGGGATTCGAACCCCGGTCTCCCGTGTGAAAGGCGGCGATCTTACCACTACACTATCCAGCAACTATATAATACAATATATAAAAAATATAATATAAATATAATATAAATATATAAAATATATAAAATATATTTTTGGCCACAACCGGGATTCGAACCCCGGTCTCCCGTGTGAAAGGCGGCGATCTTACCACTACACTATCCAGCAACTATATAATATAAGGGAGATTTACGGGAAAATACTAATACGGGAGGACGGCGCGAAAAAGAAGTAAAATACGGTAGTTTCCCGGCCAAAACGGGAGACTTGACAGCCTGAGATGGCTTTTCCAGCGAAAACGACTTCATTATTTATCTGATTGATTTATCGACAGACCATCATACTTTTTAGACGTTATAATAACAACACTCTATTGATCCCCCTCTTACTGTCCATGATACACAATGACGAGACACATGTTCACTAATGACGAGAACTATTCTATTTTTCATGCCGGGTCCTTCAAATCTTACATTTACAAATCTTGTTCTTGTTCTCTGCTCGTTCCCGTAGATATATATTATTATACGGAGATTTACGGAGTCTTCAAAGACGGTCCAGCTCAAGGATCACTGTTGCTGTGGTGTAGATCAGCTGATCTGTAGTAGTCTTCTACGTACATCTTCTAGTAGACCTTCTGAGGGTACTTCACGCATTCTTGGTCGGAGGGTCCAGGTTTCCAGCTTAGCTTATTTCTTATTTCTCAGGTCAGCTGCTCTTGTATTCAGCCTACTAATATATATGGGGCTTGGTACCCAATCTCGGAATGTGGGGATGATGATATCTCCCCCCTGACCTGTCGTCCTGGCTCCCCCTTGTCGTAGCAATCGTGTTGTACCTCATCAATGTAGGGAGCCGCCCACTGGCCCAATGGCGGAATCCAATGGCGCAGCCGAAGGCTGTGAATGCGTGTTGGTCCTTCCAAGCGCTCCTGGGAATTACTTACCCTTTTTAATATACAAGATATTCTTTTAGACACACATCTGACTCCATTTTATTAATGACCTTATTTCAGTATATTGTAGTCATGACGTTTATGTTGTTCGGATTACTTCGGGACTCTCCTTTAGATTACCAACTCTAGTTTACCCCTGACGAAGGAGTCCGCCAGATTCGCCTCGGCCGACAGGGCGATCCGTGGGCTTGTTCCACAGGGTTTGTCTTAGATGCACGGAAATCGGCACCATTTAAGACAATGTCAGCCTCTGATTATTCGGGTCCCTCGACCTATATAATTTCCCAAAGGCCCAGTGTCTGCCAATTACTGAGCATGTGGGTGCCTCGGAGATTAAGCCGATGTTTACCCGAACCACACGTACATCCACCTCAGAGGCTCAGCCGGGGGCAGCCCATATCATAACATGTGTCAACCTCAGCGGCTGTGACGGCGCACCTTTTGTTGCGGTAGTTTGTACGAGGTTTTACTTTGGGCTCGTCTCAGGGACTCCGCCGATGCCGCCCATTGTCTTACCATGTGAGCGTCTCAGGGACTATGCCCGGTGCCTAGGAACATAGTGTGTACGCCCCTCAGAGGGCAGACCGGTACCTTTCATCAGCATGTGTTGACCTCAGAGGTTAAGTCGGCCCGTAACTGAGCGTGTGCGAACTCCAGAGGTGCGGTTTTGGTATCCACCTAACTTAACTTGGGCAGTCGAGTTTGGGACCCGGATAAAGGGGATTTAACCCAGAGGCTGCAAGATAGTATTTATCACTTTAGTCCTAATCAGGATAGAAGTCCAATCTGGAAAGTTTATAAAGAAGTTAGCAAATCAGACAGTCATGAAGTAATCAAGACAACATTTATTAAACATATTACAATATATAATTATTGACATGTGGCCACATACTTGTAAATACATTTGGACAAATACAATATTAAACAATCACATTCCTCAGCTGAGAGTGCACAAAGTTCTGCGGAAAGTATCTGACTACAGATGGACTTTCACGCAGTTCTCTGTGGGAGCTCTGATTACAGAGTAACTCCCCGAATCCTTCTGAGGCCCTTCCTTAAGTATCCAAACCAGGTGATGGCATGTCTCTGAAGACTGACCAATTTCGGTCAACGGTTAATTTTAGGGGCATTGTTGGCCTTGGTTCTCAAGTCCTCAGCCAATCAGATCACTTTAGGGGGTGGTCGTAATTCCCTTGTTCTGCCATGTGAGAGGCTCTCTCAGTTTGGTGGGTTTAGCCGAAGTTTCTATAGTTCTCTTAGGGAAAACTATACTGCCTTAAATCTGAGTGTATAACACTCGCCGTCTCATGCCTATTCAAACGAGACCAAACATGCGTGTATTTGTCCCTAACATCTATGTGTGGTGAGTTATCCTATTTCTAGTGGAAAAGGTGTCTGTGTCTGGGGACTGACAGCTGTTGTTGCTGTGGTTTGACTGTGGAACTCCGGCCACTCCAGGGGGTGAAAGGTCTTGCTTTTTCTGTATTGCTCCAGTTATTCTCAGGAGCCGGCAGGGCTTTGCCTTCCTTAAAAGGGATGGTTTGATGCGTGGAGTCCAATCTTGCCTGGGCCAGTGGATCCTTTTCTTGGAGCTCTGAGATGGACTGATGCAGGCTGATCAGAGTTGGGGCCTGCAGGACCTATAAGTTTTATGTCCTTACATCAATCTCTAGTTGTGATAGCAGTTGTTTCTGGCCACAACCGGGATTCGAACCCCGGTCTCCCGTGTGAAAGGCGGCGATCTTACCACTACACTATCCAGCAACTATATAATACAATATATAAAAAATATAATATAAATATAATATAAATATATAAAATATATAAAATATATTTTTGGCCACAACCGGGATTCGAACCCCGGTCTCCCGTGTGAAAGGCGGCGATCTTACCACTACACTATCCAGCAACTATATAATATAAGGGAGATTTACGGGAAAATACTAATACGGGAGGACGGCGGGAAAGAGAAGTAAAATACGGTAGTTTCCCGGCCAAAACGGGAGACTTGACAGCCTGAGATGGCTGTCTCTGGCCACGCCCCCTACAGTCGGTCCGGCCCCTGGCTTTTCCAGCGTGTTCGCGAAAACGACTTCATTATTTATCTGATTGATTTATCGACAGACCATCATACTTTTTAGACGTTATAATAACAACACTCTATTGATCCCCCTCTTACTGTCCATGATACACAATGACGAGACACATGTTCACTAATGACGAGAACTATTCTATTTTTCATGCCGGGTCCTTCAAATCTTACATTTACAAATTTTGTTCTTGTTCTCTGCTCGTTCCCGTAGATATATATTATTATACGGAGATTTACGGAGTCTTCAAAGACGGTCCAGCTCAAGGATCACTGTTGCTGTGGTGTAGATCAGCTGATCTGTAGTAGTCTTCTACGTACATCTTCTAGTAGACCTTCTGAGGGTACTTCACGCATTCTTGGTCGCATTCTAGTTTACCCCTGACGAAGGAGTCCGCCAGATTCGCCTCGGCCGACAGGGCGATCCGTGGGCTTGTTCCACAGGGTTTGTCTTAGATGCACGGAAATCGGCACCATTTAAGACAATGTCAGCCTCTGATTATTCGGGTCCCTCGACCTATATAATTTCCCAAAGGCCCAGTGTCTGCCAATTACTGAGCATGTGGGTGCCTCGGAGATTAAGCCGATGTTTACCCGAACCACACGTACATCCACCTCAGAGGCTCAGCCGGGGGCAGCCCATATCATAACATGTGTCAATCTCAGCGGCTGTGACGGCGCACCTTTTGTTGCGGTAGTTTGTACGAGGTTTTACTTTGGGCTCGTCTCAGGGACTCCGCCGATGCCGCCCATTGTCTTACCATGTGAGCGTCTCAGGGACTATGCCCGGTGCCTAGGAACATAGTGTGTACGCCCCTCAGAGGGCAGACCGGTACCTTTCATCAGCATGTGTTGACCTCAGAGGTTAAGTCGGCCCGTAACTGAGCGTGTGCGAACTCCAGAGGTGCGGTTTTGGTATCCACCTAACTTAACTTGGGCAGTCGAGTTTGGGACCCGGATAAAGGGGATTTAACCCAGAGGCTGCAAGATAGTATTTATCACTTTAGTCCTAATCAGGATAGAAGTCCAATCTGGAAAGTTTATAAAGAAGTTAGCAAATCAGACAGTCATGAAGTAATCAAGACAACATTTATTAAACATATTACAATATATAATTATTGACATGTGGCCACATACTTGTAAATACATTTGGACAAATACAATATTAAACAATCACATTTCTCAGCTGAGAGTGCACAAAGTTCTGCGGAAAGTATCTGACTACAGATGGACTTTCACGCAGTTCTCTGTGGGAGCTCTGATTACAGAGTAACTCCCCGAATCCTTCTGAGGCCCTTCCTTAAGTATCCAAACCAGGTGATGGCATGTCTCTGAAGACTGACCAATTTCGGTCAACGGTTAATTTTAGGGGCATTGTTGGCCTTGGTTCTCAAGTCCTCAGCCAATCAGATCACTTTAGGGGGTGGTCGTAATTCCCTTGTTCTGCCATGTGAGAGGCTCTCTCAGTTTGGTGGGTTTAGCCGAAGTTTCTATAGTTCTCTTAGGGAAAACTATACTGCCTTAAATCTGAGTGTATAACACTCGCCGTCTCATGCCTATTCAAACGAGACCAAACATGCGTGTATTTGTCCCTAACATCTATGTGTGGTGAGTTATCCTATTTCTAGTGGAAAAGGTGTCTGTGTCTGGGGACTGACAGCTGTTGTTGCTGTGGTTTGACTGTGGAACTCCGGCCACTCCAGGGGGTGAAAGGTCTTGCTTTTTCTGTATTGCTCCAGTTATTCTCAGGAGCCGGCAGGGCTTTGCCTTCCTTAAAAGGGATGGTTTGATGCGTGGAGTCCAATCTTGCCTGGGCCAGTGGATCCTTTTCTTGGAGCTCTGAGATGGACTGATGCAGGCTGATCAGAGTTGGGGCCTGCAGGACCTATAAGTTTTATGTCCTTACATCAATCTCTAGTTGTGATAGCAGTTGTTTCTGGCCACAACCGGGATTCGAACCCCGGTCTCCCGTGTGAAAGGCGGCGATCTTACCACTACACTATCCAGCAACTATATAATACAATATATAAAAAATATAATATAAATATAATATAAATATATAAAATATATAAAATATATTTTTGGCCACAACCGGGATTCGAATCCCGGTCTCCCGTGTGAAAGGCGGCAATCTTACCACTACACTATCCAGCAACTATATAATATAAGGGAGATTTACGGGAAAATACTAATACGGGAGGACGGCGCGAAAGAGAAGTAAAATACGGTAGTTTCCCGGCCAAAACGGGAGACTTGACAGCCTGAGATGGCTTTTCCAGCGAAAACGACTTCATTATTTATCTGATTGATTTATCGACAGACCATCATACTTTTTAGACGTTATAATAACAACACTCTATTGATCCCCCTCTTACTGTCCATGATACACAATGACGAGACACATGTTCACTAATGACGAGAACTATTCTATTTTTCATGCCGGGTCCTTCAAATCTTACATTTACAAATCTTGTTCTTGTTCTCTGCTCGTTCCCGTAGATATATATTATTATACGGAGATTTACGGAGTCTTCAAAGACGGTCCAGCTCAAGGATCACTGTTGCTGTGGTGTAGATCAGCTGATCTGTAGTAGTCTTCTACATACATCTTCTAGTAGACCTTCTGAGGGTACTTCACGCATTCTTGGTCGGAGGGTCCAGGTTTCCAGCTTATTCCAGCTTATTTCTTATTTCTCAGGTCAGCTGCTCTTGTATTCAGCCTACTAATATATATGGGGCTTGGTACCCAATCTCGGAATGTGGGGATGATGATATCTCCCCCCTGACCTGTCGTCCTGGCTCCCCCTTGTCGTAGCAATCGTGTTGTACCTCATCAATCTCTAGTTGTGATAGCAGTTGTTTCTGGCCACAACCGGGATTCGAACCCCGGTCTCCCGTGTGAAAGGCGGCGATCTTACCACTACACTATCCAGCAACTATATAATATAAGGGAGATTTACGGGAAAATACTAATACGGGAGGACGGCGGGAAAGAGAAGTAAAATACGGTAGTTTCCCGGCCAAAACGGGAGACTTGACAGCCTGAGATGGCTTTTCCAGCGAAAACGACTTCATTATTTATCTGATTGATTTATCGACAGACCATCATACTTTTTAGACGTTATAATAACAACACTCTATTGATCCCCCTCTTACTGTCCATGATACACAATGACGAGACACATGTTCACTAATGACGAGAACTATTCTATTTTTCATGCCGGGTCCTTCAAATCTTACATTTACAAATCTTGTTCTTGTTCTCTGCTCGTTCCCGTAGATATATATTATTATACGGAGATTTACGGAGTCTTCAAAGACGGTCCAGCTCAAGGATCACTGTTGCTGTGGTGTAGTAGTCTTCTACGTACATCTTCTAGTAGACCTTCTGAGGGTACTTCACGCATTCTTGGTCGGAGGGTCCAGGTTTCCAGCTTAGCTTATTTCTTATTTCTCAGGTCAGCTGCTCTTGTATTCAGCCTACTAATATATATGGGGCTTGGTACCCAATCTCGGAATGTGGGGATGATGATATCTCCCCCCTGACCTGTCGTCCTGGCTCCCCCTTGTCGTAGCAATCGTGTTGTACCTCATCAATCTCTAGTTGTGATAGCAGTTGTTTCTGGCCACAACCGGGATTCGAACCCCGGTCTCCCGTGTGAAAGGCGGCGATCTTACCACTACACTATCCAGCAACTATATAATACAATATATAAAAAATATAATATAAATATAATATAAATATATAAAATATATAAAATATATTTTTGGCCACAACCGGGATTCGAACCCCGGTCTCCCGTGTGAAAGGCGGCGATCTTACCACTACACTATCCAGCAACTATATAATATAAGGGAGATTTACGGGAAAATACTAATACGGGAGGACGGCGCGAAAGAGAAGTAAAATACGGTAGTTTCCCGGCCAAAACGGGAGACTTGACAGCCTGAGATGGCTTTTCCAGCGAAAACGACTTCATTATTTATCTGATTGATTTATCGACAGACCATCATACTTTTTAGACGTTATAATAACAACACTCTATTGATCCCCCTCTTACTGTCCATGATACACAATGACGAGACACATGTTCACTAATGACGAGAACTATTCTATTTTTCATTCCTTCAAATCTTACATTTACAAATCTTGTTCTTGTTCTCTGCTCGTTCCCGTAGATATATATTATTATACGGAGATTTACGGAGTCTTCAAAGACGGTCCAGCTCAAGGATCACTGTTGCTGTGGTGTAGATCAGCTGATCTGTAGTAGTCTTCTACGTACATCTTCTAGTAGACCTTCTGAGGGTACTTCACGCATTCTTGGTCGGAGGGTCCAGGTTTCCAGCTTAGCTTATTTCTTATTTCTCAGGTCAGCTGCTCTTGTATTCAGCCTACTAATATATATGGGGCTTGGTACCCAATCTCGGAATGTGGGGATGATGATATCTCCCCCCTGACCTGTCGTCCTGGCTCCCCCTTGTCGTAGCAATCGTGTTGTACCTCATCAATGTAGGGAGCCGCCCACTGGCCCAATGGCGGAATCCAATGGCGCAGCCGAAGGCTGTGAATGCGTGTTGGTCCTTCCAAGCGCTCCTGGGAATTACTTACCCTTTTTAATATACAAGATATTCTTTTAGACACACATCTGACTCCATTTTATTAATGACCTTATTTCAGTATATTGTAGTCATGACGTTTATGTTGTTCGGATTACTTCGGGACTCTCCTTTAGATTACCAACTCTAGTTTACCCCTGACGAAGGAGTCCGCCAGATTCGCCTCGGCCGACAGGGCGATCCGTGGGCTTGTTCCACAGGGTTTGTCTTAGATGCACGGAAATCGGCACCATTTAAGACAATGTCAGCCTCTGATTATTCGGGTCCCTCGACCTATATAATTTCCCAAAGGCCCAGTGTCTGCCAATTACTGAGCATGTGGGTGCCTCGGAGATTAAGCCGATGTTTACCCGAACCACACGTACATCCACCTCAGAGGCTCAGCCGGGGGCAGCCCATATCATAACATGTGTCAACCTCAGCGGCTGTGACGGCGCACCTTTTGTTGCGGTAGTTTGTACGAGGTTTTACTTTGGGCTCGTCTCAGGGACTCCGCCGATGCCGCCCATTGTCTTACCATGTGAGCGTCTCAGGGACTATGCCCGGTGCCTAGGAACATAGTGTGTACGCCCCTCAGAGGGCAGACCGGTACCTTTCATCAGCATGTGTTGACCTCAGAGGTTAAGTCGGCCCGTAACTGAGCGTGTGCGAACTCCAGAGGTGCGGTTTTGGTATCCACCTAACTTAACTTGGGCAGTCGAGTTTGGGACCCGGATAAAGGGGATTTAACCCAGAGGCTGCAAGATAGTATTTATCACTTTAGTCCTAATCAGGATAGAAGTCCAATCTGGAAAGTTTATAAAGAAGTTAGCAAATCAGACAGTCATGAAGTAATCAAGACAACATTTATTAAACATATTACAATATATAATTATTGACATGTGGCCACATACTTGTAAATACATTTGGACAAATACAATATTAAACAATCACATTCCTCAGCTGAGAGTGCACAAAGTTCTGCGGAAAGTATCTGACTACAGATGGACTTTCACGCAGTTCTCTGTGGGAGCTCTGATTACAGAGTAACTCCCCGAATCCTTCTGAGGCCCTTCCTTAAGTATCCAAACCAGGTGATGGCATGTCTCTGAAGACTGACCAATTTCGGTCAACGGTTAATTTTAGGGGCATTGTTGGCCTTGGTTCTCAAGTCCTCAGCCAATCAGATCACTTTAGGGGGTGGTCGTAATTCCCTTGTTCTGCCATGTGAGAGGCTCTCTCAGTTTGGTGGGTTTAGCCGAAGTTTCTATAGTTCTCTTAGGGAAAACTATACTGCCTTAAATCTGAGTGTATAACACTCGCCGTCTCATGCCTATTCAAACGAGACCAAACATGCGTGTATTTGTCCCTAACATCTATGTGTGGTGAGTTATCCTATTTCTAGTGGAAAAGGTGTCTGTGTCTGGGGACTGACAGCTGTTGTTGCTGTGGTTTGACTGTGGAACTCCGGCCACTCCAGGGGGTGAAAGGTCTTGCTTTTTCTGTATTGCTCCAGTTATTCTCAGGAGCCGGCAGGGCTTTGCCTTCCTTAAAAGGGATGGTTTGATGCGTGGAGTCCAATCTTGCCTGGGCCAGTGGATCCTTTTCTTGGAGCTCTGAGATGGACTGATGCAGGCTGATCAGAGTTGGGGCCTGCAGGACCTATAAGTTTTATGTCCTTACATCAATCTCTAGTTGTGATAGCAGTTGTTTCTGGCCACAACCGGGATTCGAACCCCGGTCTCCCGTGTGAAAGGCGGCGATCTTACCACTACACTATCCAGCAACTATATAATACAATATATAAAAAATATAATATAAATATAATATAAATATATAAAATATATAAAATATATTTTTGGCCACAACCGGGATTCGAACCCCGGTCTCCCGTGTGAAAGGCGGCGATCTTACCACTACACTATCCAGCAACTATATAATATAAGGGAGATTTACGGGAAAATACTAATACGGGAGGACGGCGGGAAAGAGAAGTAAAATACGGTAGTTTCCCGGCCAAAACGGGAGACTTGACAGCCTGAGATGGCTGTCTCTGGCCACGCCCCCTACAGTCGGTCCGGCCCCTGGCTTTTCCAGCGTGTTCGCGAAAACGACTTCATTATTTATCTGATTGATTTATCGACAGACCATCATACTTTTTAGACGTTATAATAACAACACTCTATTGATCCCCCTCTTACTGTCCATGATACACAATGACGAGACACATGTTCACTAATGACGAGAACTATTCTATTTTTCATGCCGGGTCCTTCAAATCTTACATTTACAAATCTTGTTCTTGTTCTCTGCTCGTTCCCGTAGATATATATTATTATACGGAGATTTACGGAGTCTTCAAATACGGTCCAGCTCAAGGATCACTGTTGCTGTGGTGTAGATCAGCTGATCTGTAGTAGTCTTCTACGTACATCTTCTAGTAGACCTTCTGAGGGTACTTCACGCATTCTTGGTCGGAGGGTCCAGGTTTCCAGCTTAGCTTATTTCTTATTTCTCAGGTCAGCTGCTCTTGTATTCAGCCTACTAATATATATGGGGCTTGGTACCCAATCTCGGAATGTGGGGATGATGATATCTCCCCCCTGACCTGTCGTCCTGGCTCCCCCTTGTCGTAGCAATCGTGTTGTCTGCCAATTACTGAGCATGTGGGTGCCTCGGAGATTAAGCCGATGTTTACCCGAACCACACGTACATCCACCTCAGAGGCTCAGCCGGGGGCAGCCCATATCATAACATGTGTCAACCTCAGCGGCTGTGACGGCGCACCTTTTGTTGCGGTAGTTTGTACGAGGTTTTACTTTGGGCTCGTCTCAGGGACTCCGCCGATGCCGCCCATTGTCTTACCATGTGAGCGTCTCAGGGACTATGCCCGGTGCCTAGGAACATAGTGTGTACGCCCCTCAGAGGGCAGACCGGTACCTTTCATCAGCATGTGTTGACCTCAGAGGTTAAGTCGGCCCGTAACTGAGCGTGTGCGAACTCCAGAGGTGCGGTTTTGGTATCCACCTAACTTAACTTGGGCAGTCGAGTTTGGGACCCGGATAAAGGGGATTTAACCCAGAGGCTGCAAGATAGTATTTATCACTTTAGTCCTAATCAGGATAGAAGTCCAATCTGGAAAGTTTATAAAGAAGTTAGCAAATCAGACAGTCATGAAGTAATCAAGACAACATTTATTAAACATATTACAATATATAATTATTGACATGTGGCCACATACTTGTAAATACATTTGGACAAATACAATATTAAACAATCACATTCCTCAGCTGAGAGTGCACAAAGTTCTGCGGAAAGTATCTGACTACAGATGGACTTTCACGCAGTTCTCTGTGGGAGCTCTGATTACAGAGTAACTCCCCGAATCCTTCTGAGGCCCTTCCTTAAGTATCCAAACCAGGTGATGGCATGTCTCTGAAGACTGACCAATTTCGGTCAACGGTTAATTTTAGGGGCATTGTTGGCCTTGGTTCTCAAGTCCTCAGCCAATCAGATCACTTTAGGGGGTGGTCGTAATTCCCTTGTTCTGCCATGTGAGAGGCTCTCTCAGTTTGGTGGGTTTAGCCGAAGTTTCTATAGTTCTCTTAGGGAAAACTATACTGCCTTAAATCTGAGTGTATAACACTCGCCGTCTCATGCCTATTCAAACGAGACCAAACATGCGTGTATTTGTCCCTAACATCTATGTGTGGTGAGTTATCCTATTTCTAGTGGAAAAGGTGTCTGTGTCTGGGGACTGACAGCTGTTGTTGCTGTGGTTTGACTGTGGAACTCCGGCCACTCCAGGGGGTGAAAGGTCTTGCTTTTTCTGTATTGCTCCAGTTATTCTCAGGAGCCGGCAGGGCTTTGCCTTCCTTAAAAGGGATGGTTTGATGCGTGGAGTCCAATCTTGCCTGGGCCAGTGGATCCTTTTCTTGGAGCTCTGAGATGGACTGATGCAGGCTGATCAGAGTTGGGGCCTGCAGGACCTATAAGTTTTATGTCCTTACATCAATCTCTAGTTGTGATAGCAGTTGTTTCTGGCCACAACCGGGATTCGAACCCCGGTCTCCCGTGTGAAAGGCGGCGATCTTACCACTACACTATCCAGCAACTATATAATATAAGGGAGATTTACGGGAAAATACTAATACGGGAGGACGGCGCGAAAGAGAAGTAAAATACGGTAGTTTCCCGGCCAAAACGGGAGACTTGACAGCCTGAGATGGCTTTTCCAGCGAAAACGACTTCATTATTTATCTGATTGATTTATCGACAGACCATCATACTTTTTAGACGTTATAATCCCCCTCTTACTGTCCATGATACACAATGACGAGACACATGTTCACTAATGACGAGAACTATTCTATTTTTCATGCCGGGTCCTTCAAATCTTACATTTACAAATCTTGTTCTTGTTCTCTGCTCGTTCCCGTAGATATATATTATTATACGGAGATTTACGGAGTCTTCAAAGACGGTCCAGCTCAAGGATCACTGTTGCTGTGGTGTAGATCAGCTGATCTGTAGTAGTCTTCTACGTACATCTTCTAGTAGACCTTCTGAGGGTACTTCACGCATTCTTGGTCGGAGGGTCCAGGTTTCCAGCTTAGCTTATTTCTTATTTCTCAGGTCAGCTGCTCTTGTATTCAGCCTACTAATACATATGGGGCTTGGTACCCAATCTCGGAATGTGGGGATGATGATATCTCCCCCCTGACCTGTCGTCCTGGCTCCCCCTTGTCGTAGCAATCGTGTTGTACCTCATCAATCTCTAGTTGTGATAGCAGTTGTTTCTGGCCACAACCGGGATTCGAACCCCGGTCTCCCGTGTGAAAGGCGGCGATCTTACCACTACACTATCCAGCAACTATATAATACAATATATAAAAAATATAATATAAATATAATATAAATATATAAAATATATAAAATATATTTTTGGCCACAACCGGGATTCGAACCCCGGTCTCCCGTGTGAAAGGCGGCGATCTTACCACTACACTATCCAGCAACTATATAATATAAGGGAGATTTACGGGAAAATACTAATACGGGAGGACGGCGCGAAAGAGAAGTAAAATACGGTAGTTTCCCGGCCAAAACGGGAGACTTGACAGCCTGAGATGGCTTTTCCAGCGAAAACGACTTCATTATTTATCTGATTGATTTATCGACAGACCATCATACTTTTTAGACGTTATAATAACAACACTCTATTGATCCCCCTCTTACTGTCCATGATACACAATGACGAGACACATGTTCACTAATGACGAGAACTATTCTATTTTTCATGCCGGGTCCTTCAAATCTTACATTTACAAATCTTGTTCTTGTTCTCTGCTCGTTCCCGTAGATATATATTATTATACGGAGATTTACGGAGTCTTCAAAGACGGTCCAGCTCAAGGATCACTGTTGCTGTGGTGTAGATCAGCTGATCTGTAGTAGTCTTCTACGTACATCTTCTAGTAGACCTTCTGAGGGTACTTCACGCATTCTTGGTCGGAGGGTCCAGGTTTCCAGCTTAGCTTATTTCTTATTTCTCAGGTCAGCTGCTCTTGTATTCAGCCTACTAATATATATGGGGCTTGGTACCCAATCTCGGAATGTGGGGATGATGATATCTCCCCCCTGACCTGTCGTCCTGGCTCCCCCTTGTCGTAGCAATCGTGTTGTACCTCATCAATCTCTAGTTGTGATAGCAGTTGTTTCTGGCCACAACCGGGATTCGAACCCCGGTCTCCCGTGTGAAAGGCGGCGATCTTACCACTACACTATCCAGCAACTATATAATACAATATATAAAAAATATAATATAAATATAATATAAATATATAAAATATATAAAATATATTTTTGGCCACAACCGGGATTCGAACCCCGGTCTCCCGTGTGAAAGGCGGCGATCTTACCACTACACTATCCAGCAACTATATAATATAAGGGAGATTTACGGGAAAATACTAATACGGGAGGACGGCGGGAAAGAGAAGTAAAATACGGTAGTTTCCCGGCCAAAACGGGAGACTTGACAGCCTGAGATGGCTGTCTCTGGCCACGCCCCCTACAGTCGGTCCGGCCCCTGGCTTTTCCAGCGTGTTCGCGAAAACGACTTCATTATTTATCTGATTGATTTATCGACAGACCATCATACTTTTTAGACGTTATAATAACAACACTCTATTGATCCCCCTCTTACTGTCCATGATACACAATGACGAGACACATGTTCACTAATGACGAGAACTATTCTATTTTTCATGCCGGGTCCTTCAAATCTTACATTTACAAATCTTGTTCTTGTTCTCTGCTCGTTCCCGTAGATATATATTATTATACGGAGATTTACGGAGTCTTCAAAGACGGTCCAGCTCAAGGATCACTGTTGCTGTGGTGTAGATCAGCTGATCTGTAGTAGTCTTCTACGTACATCTTCTAGTAGACCTTCTGAGGGTACTTCACGCATTCTTGGTCGGAGGGTCCAGGTTTCCAGCTTAGCTTATTTCTTATTTCTCAGGTCAGCTGCTCTTGTATTCAGCCTACTAATATATATGGGGCTTGGTACCCAATCTCGGAATGTGGGGATGATGATATCTCCCCCCTGACCTGTCGTCCTGGCTCCCCCTTGTCGTAGCAATCGTGTTGTACCTCATCAATCTCTAGTTGTGATAGCAGTTGTTTCTGGCCACAACCGGGATTCGAACCCCGGTCTCCCGTGTGAAAGGCGGCGATCTTACCACTACACTATCCAGCAACTATATAATACAATATATAAAAAATATAATATAAATATAATATAAATATATAAAATATATAAAATATATAAAATATATTTTTGGCCACAACCGGGATTCGAACCCCGGTCTCCCGTGTGAAAGGCGGCGATCTTACCACTACACTATCCAGCAACTATATAATATAAGGGAGATTTACGGGAAAATACTAATACGGGAGGACGGCGGGAAAGAGAAGTAAAATACGGTAGTTTCCCGGCCAAAACGGGAGACTTGACAGCCTGAGATGGCTGTCTCTGGCCACGCCCCCTACAGTCGGTCCGGCCCCTGGCTTTTCCAGCGTGTTCGCGAAAACGACTTCATTATTTATCTGATTGATTTATCGACAGACCATCATACTTTTTAGACGTTATAATAACAACACTCTATTGATCCCCCTCTTACTGTCCATGATACACAATGACGAGACACATGTTCACTAATGACGAGAACTATTCTATTTTTCATGCCGGGTCCTTCAAATCTTACATTTACAAATCTTGTTCTTGTTCTCTGCTCGTTCCCGTAGATATATATTATTATACGGAGATTTACGGAGTCTTCAAAGACGGTCCAGCTCAAGGATCACTGTTGCTGTGGTGTAGATCAGCTGATCTGTAGTAGTCTTCTACGTACATCTTCTAGTAGACCTTCTGAGGGTACTTCACGCATTCTTGGTCGGAGGGTCCAGGTTTCCAGCTTAGCTTATTTCTTATTTCTCAGGTCAGCTGCTCTTGTATTCAGCCTACTAATATATATGGGGCTTGGTACCCAATCTCGGAATGTGGGGATGATGATATCTCCCCCCTGACCTGTCGTCCTGGCTCCCCCTTGTCGTAGCAATCGTGTTGTACCTCATCAATCTCTAGTTGTGATAGCAGTTGTTTCTGGCCACAACCGGGATTCGAACCCCGGTCTCCCGTGTGAAAGGCGGCGATCTTACCACTACACTATCCAGCAACTATATAATACAATATATAAAAAATATAATATAAATATAATATAAATATATAAAATATATAAAATATATTTTTGGCCACAACCGGGATTCGAACCCCGGTCTCCCGTGTGAAAGGCGGCGATCTTACCACTACACTATCCAGCAACTATATAATATAAGGGAGATTTACGGGAAAATACTAATACGGGAGGACGGCGGGAAAGAGAAGTAAAATACGGTAGTTTCCCGGCCAAAACGGGAGACTTGACAGCCTGAGATGGCTGTCTCTGGCCACGCCCCCTACAGTCGGTCCGGCCCCTGGCTTTTCCAGCGTGTTCGCGAAAACGACTTCATTATTTATCTGATTGATTTATCGACAGACCATCATACTTTTTAGACGTTATAATAACAACACTCTATTGATCCCCCTCTTACTGTCCATGATACACAATGACGAGACACATGTTCACTAATGACGAGAACTATTCTATTTTTGGGCTCGTCTCAGGGACTCCGCCGATGCCGCCCATTGTCTTACCATGTGAGCGTCTCAGGGACTATGCCCGGTGCCTAGGAACATAGTGTGTACGCCCCTCAGAGGGCAGACCGGTACCTTTCATCAGCATGTGTTGACCTCAGAGGTTAAGTCGGCCCGTAACTGAGCGTGTGCGAACTCCAGAGGTGCGGTTTTGGTATCCACCTAACTTAACTTGGGCAGTCGAGTTTGGGACCCGGATAAAGGGGATTTAACCCAGAGGCTGCAAGATAGTATTTATCACTTTAGTCCTAATCAGGATAGAAGTCCAATCTGGAAAGTTTATAAAGAAGTTAGCAAATCAGACAGTCATGAAGTAATCAAGACAACATTTATTAAACATATTACAATATATAATTATTGACATGTGGCCACATACTTGTAAATACATTTGGACAAATACAATATTAAACAATCACATTCCTCAGCTGAGAGTGCACAAAGTTCTGCGGAAAGTATCTGACTACAGATGGACTTTCACGCAGTTCTCTGTGGGAGCTCTGATTACAGAGTAACTCCCCGAATCCTTCTGAGGCCCTTCCTTAAGTATCCAAACCAGGTGATGGCATGTCTCTGAAGACTGACCAATTTCGGTCAACGGTTAATTTTAGGGGCATTGTTGGCCTTGGTTCTCAAGTCCTCAGCCAATCAGATCACTTTAGGGGGTGGTCGTAATTCCCTTGTTCTGCCATGTGAGAGGCTCTCTCAGTTTGGTGGGTTTAGCCGAAGTTTCTATAGTTCTCTTAGGGAAAACTATACTGCCTTAAATCTGAGTGTATAACACTCGCCGTCTCATGCCTATTCAAACGAGACCAAACATGCGTGTATTTGTCCCTAACATCTATGTGTGGTGAGTTATCCTATTTCTAGTGGAAAAGGTGTCTGTGTCTGGGGACTGACAGCTGTTGTTGCTGTGGTTTGACTGTGGAACTCCGGCCACTCCAGGGGGTGAAAGGTCTTGCTTTTTCTGTATTGCTCCAGTTATTCTCAGGAGCCGGCAGGGCTTTGCCTTCCTTAAAAGGGATGGTTTGATGCGTGGAGTCCAATCTTGCCTGGGCCAGTGGATCCTTTTCTTGGAGCTCTAAGATGGACTGATGCAGGCTGATCAGAGTTGGGGCCTGCAGGACCTATAAGTTTTATGTCCTTACATCAATCTCTAGTTGTGATAGCAGTTGTTTCTGGCCACAACCGGGATTCGAACCCCGGTCTCCCGTGTGAAAGGCGGCGATCTTACCACTACACTATCCAGCAACTATATAATACAATATATAAAAAATATAATATAAATATAATATAAATATATAAAATATATAAAATATATTTTTGGCCACAACCGGGATTCGAACCCCGGTCTCCCGTGTGAAAGGCGGCGATCTTACCACTACACTATCCAGCAACTATATAATATAAGGGAGATTTACGGGAAAATACTAATACGGGAGGACGGCGCGAAAGAGAAGTAAAATACGGTAGTTTCCCGGCCAAAACGGGAGACTTGACAGCCTGAGATGGCTTTTCCAGCGAAAACGACTTCATTATTTATCTGATTGATTTATCGACAGACCATCATACTTTTTAGACGTTATAATAACAACACTCTATTGATCCCCCTCTTACTGTCCATGATACACAATGACGAGACACATGTTCACTAATGACGAGAACTATTCTATTTTTCATGCCGGGTCCTTCAAATCTTACATTTACAAATTTACGGAGTCTTCAAAGACGGTCCAGCTCAAGGATCACTGTTGCTGTGGTGTAGATCAGCTGATCTGTAGTAGTCTTCTACGTACATCTTCTAGTAGACCTTCTGAGGGTACTTCACGCATTCTTGGTCGGAGGGTCCAGGTTTCCAGCTTAGCTTATTTCTTATTTCTCAGGTCAGCTGCTCTTGTATTCAGCCTACTAATATATATGGGGCTTGGTACCCAATCTCGGAATGTGGGGATGATGATATCTCCCCCCTGACCTGTCGTCCTGGCTCCCCCTTGTCGTAGCAATCGTGTTGTACCTCATCAATCTCTAGTTGTGATAGCAGTTGTTTCTGGCCACAACCGGGATTCGAACCCCGGTCTCCCGTGTGAAAGGCGGCGATCTTACCACTACACTATCCAGCAACTATATAATACAATATATAAAAAATATAATATAAATATAATATAAATATATAAAATATATAAAATATATTTTTGGCCACAACCGGGATTCGAACCCCGGTCTCCCGTGTGAAAGGCGGCGATCTTACCACTACACTATCCAGCAACTATATAATATAAGGGAGATTTACGGGAAAATACTAATACGGGAGGACGGCGCGAAAGAGAAGTAAAATACGGTAGTTTCCCGGCCAAAACGGGAGACTTGACAGCCTGAGATGGCTTTTCCAGCGAAAACGACTTCATTATTTATCTGATTGATTTATCGACAGACCATCATACTTTTTAGACGTTATAATAACAACACTCTATTGATCCCCCTCTTACTGTCCATGATACACAATGACGAGACACATGTTCACTAATGACGAGAACTATTCTATTTTTCATTCCTTCAAATCTTACATTTACAAATCTTGTTCTTGTTCTCTGCTCGTTCCCGTAGATATATATTATTATACGGAGATTTACGGAGTCTTCAAAGACGGTCCAGCTCAAGGATCACTGTTGCTGTGGTGTAGATCAGCTGATCTGTAGTAGTCTTCTACGTACATCTTCTAGTAGACCTTCTGAGGGTACTTCACGCATTCTTGGTCGGAGGGTCCAGGTTTCCAGCTTAGCTTATTTCTTATTTCTCAGGTCAGCTGCTCTTGTATTCAGCCTACTAATATATATGGGGCTTGGTACCCAATCTCGGAATGTGGGGATGATGATATCTCCCCCCTGACCTGTCGTCCTGGCTCCCCCTTGTCGTAGCAATCGTGTTGTACCTCATCAATCTCTAGTTGTGATAGCAGTTGTTTCTGGCCACAACCGGGATTCGAACCCCGGTCTCCCGTGTGAAAGGCGGCGATCTTACCACTACACTATCCAGCAACTATATAATACAATATATAAAAAATATAATATAAATATAATATAAATATATAAAATATATAAAATATATTTTTGGCCACAACCGGGATTCGAACCCCGGTCTCCCGTGTGAAAGGCGGCGATCTTACCACTACACTATCCAGCAACTATATAATATAAGGGAGATTTACGGGAAAATACTAATACGGGAGGACGGCGCGAAAGAGAAGTAAAATACGGTAGTTTCCCGGCCAAAACGGGAGACTTGACAGCCTGAGATGGCTGTCTCTGGCCACGCCCCCTACAGTCGGTCCGGCCCCTGGCTTTTCCAGCGTGTTCGCGAAAACGACTTCATTATTTATCTGATTGATTTATCGACAGACCATCATACTTTTTAGACGTTATAATAACAACACTCTATTGATCCCCCTCTTACTGTCCATGATACACAATGACGAGACACATGTTCACTAATGACGAGAACTATTCTATTTTTCATGCCGGGTCCTTCAAATCTTACATTTACAAATCTTGTTCTTGTTCTCTGCTCGTTCCCGTAGATATATATTATTATACGGAGATTTACGGAGTCTTCAAAGACGGTCCAGCTCAAGGATCACTGTTGCTGTGGTGTAGATCAGCTGATCTGTAGTAGTCTTCTACGTACATCTTCTAGTAGACCTTCTGAGGGTACTTCACGCATTCTTGGTCGGAGGGTCCAGGTTTCCAGCTTAGCTTATTTCTTATTTCTCAGGTCAGCTGCTCTTGTATTCAGCCTACTAATATATATGGGGCTTGGTACCCAATCTCGGAATGTGGGGATGATGATATCTCCCCCCTGACCTGTCGTCCTGGCTCCCCCTTGTCGTAGCAATCGTGTTGTACCTCATCAATGTAGGGAGCCGCCCACTGGCCCAATGGCGGAATCCAATGGCGCAGCCGAAGGCTGTGAATGCGTGTTGGTCCTTCCAAGCGCTCCTGGGAATTACTTACCCTTTTTAATATACAAGATATTCTTTTAGACACACATCTGACTCCATTTTATTAATGACCTTATTTCAGTATATTGTAGTCATGACGTTTATGTTGTTCGGATTACTTCGGGACTCTCCTTTAGATTACCAACTCTAGTTTACCCCTGACGAAGGAGTCCGCCAGATTCGCCTCGGCCGACAGGGCGATCCGTGGGCTTGTTCCACAGGGTTTGTCTTAGATGCACGGAAATCGGCACCATTTAAGACAATGTCAGCCTCTGATTATTCGGGTCCCTCGACCTATATAATTTCCCAAAGGCCCAGTGTCTGCCAATTACTGAGCATGTGGGTGCCTCGGAGATTAAGCCGATGTTTACCCGAACCACACGTACATCCACCTCAGAGGCTCAGCCGGGGGCAGCCCATATCATAACATGTGTCAACCTCAGCGGCTGTGACGGCGCACCTTTTGTTGCGGTAGTTTGTACGAGGTTTTACTTTGGGCTCGTCTCAGGGACTCCGCCGATGCCGCCCATTGTCTTACCATGTGAGCGTCTCAGGGACTATGCCCGGTGCCTAGGAACATAGTGTGTACGCCCCTCAGAGGGCAGACCGGTACCTTTCATCAGCATGTGTTGACCTCAGAGGTTAAGTCGGCCCGTAACTGAGCGTGTGCGAACTCCAGAGGTGCGGTTTTGGTATCCACCTAACTTAACTTGGGCAGTCGAGTTTGGGACCCGGATAAAGGGGATTTAACCCAGAGGCTGCAAGATAGTATTTATCACTTTAGTCCTAATCAGGATAGAAGTCCAATCTGGAAAGTTTATAAAGAAGTTAGCAAATCAGACAGTCATGAAGTAATCAAGACAACATTTATTAAACATATTACAATATATAATTATTGACATGTGGCCACATACTTGTAAATACATTTGGACAAATACAATATTAAACAATCACATTCCTCAGCTGAGAGTGCACAAAGTTCTGCGGAAAGTATCTGACTACAGATGGACTTTCACGCAGTTCTCTGTGGGAGCTCTGATTACAGAGTAACTCCCCGAATCCTTCTGAGGCCCTTCCTTAAGTATCCAAACCAGGTGATGGCATGTCTCTGAAGACTGACCAATTTCGGTCAACGGTTAATTTTAGGGGCATTGTTGGCCTTGGTTCTCAAGTCCTCAGCCAATCAGATCACTTTAGGGGGTGGTCGTAATTCCCTTGTTCTGCCATGTGAGAGGCTCTCTCAGTTTGGTGGGTTTAGCCGAAGTTTCTATAGTTCTCTTAGGGAAAACTATACTGCCTTAAATCTGAGTGTATAACACTCGCCGTCTCATGCCTATTCAAACGAGACCAAACATGCGTGTATTTGTCCCTAACATCTATGTGTGGTGAGTTATCCTATTTCTAGTGGAAAAGGTGTCTGTGTCTGGGGACTGACAGCTGTTGTTGCTGTGGTTTGACTGTGGAACTCCGGCCACTCCAGGGGGTGAAAGGTCTTGCTTTTTCTGTATTGCTCCAGTTATTCTCAGGAGCCGGCAGGGCTTTGCCTTCCTTAAAAGGGATGGTTTGATGCGTGGAGTCCAATCTTGCCTGGGCCAGTGGATCCTTTTCTTGGAGCTCTGAGATGGACTGATGCAGGCTGATCAGAGTTGGGGCCTGCAGGACCTATAAGTTTTATGTCCTTACATCAATCTCTAGTTGTGATAGCAGTTGTTTCTGGCCACAACCGGGATTCGAACCCCGGTCTCCCGTGTGAAAGGCGGCGATCTTACCACTACACTATCCAGCAACTATATAATACAATATATAAAAAATATAATATAAATATAATATAAATATATAAAATATATAAAATATATTTTTGGCCACAACCGGGATTCGAACCCCGGTCTCCCGTGTGAAAGGCGGCGATCTTACCACTACACTATCCAGCAACTATATAATATAAGGGAGATTTACGGGAAAATACTAATACGGGAGGACGGCGCGAAAGAGAAGTAAAATACGGTAGTTTCCCGGCCAAAACGGGAGACTTGACAGCCTGAGATGGCTTTTCCAGCGAAAACGACTTCATTATTTATCTGATTGATTTATCGACAGACCATCATACTTTTTAGACGTTATAATCCCCCTCTTACTGTCCATGATACACAATGACGAGACACATGTTCACTAATGACGAGAACTATTCTATTTTTCATGCCGGGTCCTTCAAATCTTACATTTACAAATCTTGTTCTTGTTCTCTGCTCGTTCCCGTAGATATATATTATTATACGGAGATTTACGGAGTCTTCAAAGACGGTCCAGCTCAAGGATCACTGTTGCTGTGGTGTAGATCAGCTGATCTGTAGTAGTCTTCTACGTACATCTTCTAGTAGACCTTCTGAGGGTACTTCACGCATTCTTGGTCGGAGGGTCCAGGTTTCCAGCTTAGCTTATTTCTTATTTCTCAGGTCAGCTGCTCTTGTATTCAGCCTACTAATATATATGGGGCTTGGTACCCAATCTCGGAATGTGGGGATGATGATATCTCCCCCCTGACCTGTCGTCCTGGCTCCCCCTTGTCGTAGCAATCGTGTTGTACCTCATCAATCTCTAGTTGTGATAGCAGTTGTTTCTGGCCACAACCGGGATTCGAACCCCGGTCTCCCGTGTGAAAGGCGGCGATCTTACCACTACACTATCCAGAAACTATATAATACAATATATAAAAAATATAATATAAATATATAAAATATATAAAATATATTTTTGGCCACAACCGGGATTCGAACCCCGGTCTCCCGTGTGAAAGGCGGCGATCTTACCACTACACTATCCAGCAACTATATAATATAAGGGAGATTTACGGGAAAATACTAATACGGGAGGACGGCGGGAAAGAGAAGTAAAATACGGTAGTTTCCCGGCCAAAACGGGAGACTTGACAGCCTGAGATGGCTGTCTCTGGCCACGCCCCCTACAGTCGGTCCGGCCCCTGGCTTTTCCAGCGTGTTCGCGAAAACGACTTCATTATTTATCTGATTGATTTATCGACAGACCATCATACTTTTTAGACGTTATAATAACAACACTCTATTGATCCCCCTCTTACTGTCCATGATACACAATGACGAGACACATGTTCACTAATGACGAGAACTATTCTATTTTTCATGCCGGGTCCTTCAAATCTTACATTTACAAATCTTGTTCTTGTTCTCTGCTCGTTCCCGTAGATATATATTATTATACGGAGATTTACGGAGTCTTCAAAGACGGTCCAGCTCAAGGATCACTGTTGCTGTGGTGTAGATCAGCTGATCTGTAGTAGTCTTCTACGTACATCTTCTAGTAGACCTTCTGAGGGTACTTCACGCATTCTTGGTCGGAGGGTCCAGGTTTCCAGCTTAGCTTATTTCTTATTTCTCAGGTCAGCTGCTCTTGTATTCAGCCTACTAATATATATGGGGCTTGGTACCCAATCTCGGAATGTGGGGATGATGATATCTCCCCCCTGACCTGTCGTCCTGGCTCCCCCTTGTCGTAGCAATCGTGTTGTACCTCATCAATCTCTAGTTGTGATAGCAGTTGTTTCTGGCCACAACCGGGATTCGAACCCCGGTCTCCCGTGTGAAAGGCGGCGATCTTACCACTACACTATCCAGCAACTATATAATACAATATATAAAAAATATAATATAAATATAATATAAATATATAAAATATATAAAATATATTTTTGGCCACAACCGGGATTCGAACCCCGGTCTCCCGTGTGAAAGGCGGCGATCTTACCACTACACTATCCAGCAACTATATAATACAATATATAAAAAATATAATATAAATATATAAAATATATAAAATATATTTCTGGCCACAACCGGGATTCGAACCCCGGTCTCCCGTGTGAAAGGCGAATTACTTACCCTTTTTAATATACAAGATATTCTTTTAGACACACATCTGACTCCATTTTATTAATGACCTTATTTCAGTATATTGTAGTCATGACGTTTATGTTGTTCGGATTACTTCGGGACTCTCCTTTAGATTACCAACTCTAGTTTACCCCTGACGAAGGAGTCCGCCAGATTCGCCTCGGCCGACAGGGCGATCCGTGGGCTTGTTCCACAGGGTTTGTCTTAGATGCACGGAAATCGGCACCATTTAAGACAATGTCAGCCTCTGATTATTCGGGTCCCTCGACCTATATAATTTCCCAAAGGCCCAGTGTCTGCCAATTACTGAGCATGTGGGTGCCTCGGAGATTAAGCCGATGTTTACCCGAACCACACGTACATCCACCTCAGAGGCTCAGCCGGGGGCAGCCCATATCATAACATGTGTCAACCTCAGCGGCTGTGACGGCGCACCTTTTGTTGCGGTAGTTTGTACGAGGTTTTACTTTGGGCTCGTCTCAGGGACTCCGCCGATGCCGCCCATTGTCTTACCATGTGAGCGTCTCAGGGACTATGCCCGGTGCCTAGGAACATAGTGTGTACGCCCCTCAGAGGGCAGACCGGTACCTTTCATCAGCATGTGTTGACCTCAGAGGTTAAGTCGGCCCGTAACTGAGCGTGTGCGAACTCCAGAGGTGCGGTTTTGGTATCCACCTAACTTAACTTGGGCAGTCGAGTTTGGGACCCGGATAAAGGGGATTTAACCCAGAGGCTGCAAGATAGTATTTATCACTTTAGTCCTAATCAGGATAGAAGTCCAATCTGGAAAGTTTATAAAGAAGTTAGCAAATCAGACAGTCATGAAGTAATCAAGACAACATTTATTAAACATATTACAATATATAATTATTGACATGTGGCCACATACTTGTAAATACATTTGGACAAATACAATATTAAACAATCACATTCCTCAGCTGAGAGTGCACAAAGTTCTGCGGAAAGTATCTGACTACAGATGGACTTTCACGCAGTTCTCTGTGGGAGCTCTGATTACAGAGTAACTCCCCGAATCCTTCTGAGGCCCTTCCTTAAGTATCCAAACCAGGTGATGGCATGTCTCTGAAGACTGACCAATTTCGGTCAACGGTTAATTTTAGGGGCATTGTTGGCCTTGGTTCTCAAGTCCTCAGCCAATCAGATCACTTTAGGGGGTGGTCGTAATTCCCTTGTTCTGCCATGTGAGAGGCTCTCTCAGTTTGGTGGGTTTAGCCGAAGTTTCTATAGTTCTCTTAGGGAAAACTATACTGCCTTAAATCTGAGTGTATAACACTCGCCGTCTCATGCCTATTCAAACGAGACCAAACATGCGTGTATTTGTCCCTAACATCTATGTGTGGTGAGTTATCCTATTTCTAGTGGAAAAGGTGTCTGTGTCTGGGGACTGACAGCTGTTGTTGCTGTGGTTTGACTGTGGAACTCCGGCCACTCCAGGGGGTGAAAGGTCTTGCTTTTTCTGTATTGCTCCAGTTATTCTCAGGAGCCGGCAGGGCTTTGCCTTCCTTAAAAGGGATGGTTTGATGCGTGGAGTCCAATCTTGCCTGGGCCAGTGGATCCTTTTCTTGGAGCTCTGAGATGGACTGATGCAGGCTGATCAGAGTTGGGGCCTGCAGGACCTATAAGTTTTATGTCCTTACATCAATCTCTAGTTGTGATAGCAGTTGTTTCTGGCCACAACCGGGATTCGAACCCCGGTCTCCCGTGTGAAAGGCGGCGATCTTACCACTACACTATCCAGCAACTATATAATACAATATATAAAAAATATAATATAAATATAATATAAATATATAAAATATATAAAATATATTTTTGGCCACAACCGGGATTCGAACCCCGGTCTCCCGTGTGAAAGGCGGCGATCTTACCACTACACTATCCAGCAACTATATAATATAAGGGAGATTTACGGGAAAATACTAATACGGGAGGACGGCGCGAAAGAGAAGTAAAATACGGTAGTTTCCCGGCCAAAACGGGAGACTTGACAGCCTGAGATGGCTTTTCCAGCGAAAACGACTTCATTATTTATCTGATTGATTTATCGACAGACCATCATACTTTTTAGACGTTATAATCCCCCTCTTACTGTCCATGATACACAATGACGAGACACATGTTCACTAATGACGAGAACTATTCTATTTTTCATGCCGGGTCCTTCAAATCTTACATTTACAAATCTTGTTCTTGTTCTCTGCTCGTTCCCGTAGATATATATTATTATACGGAGATTTACGGAGTCTTCAAAGACGGTCCAGCTCAAGGATCACTGTTGCTGTGGTGTAGATCAGCTGATCTGTAGTAGTCTTCTACGTACATCTTCTAGTAGACCTTCTGAGGGTACTTCACGCATTCTTGGTCGGAGGGTCCAGGTTTCCAGCTTAGCTTATTTCTTATTTCTCAGGTCAGCTGCTCTTGTATTCAGCCTACTAATATATATGGGGCTTGGTACCCAATCTCGGAATGTGGGGATGATGATATCTCCCCCCTGACCTGTCGTCCTGGCTCCCCCTTGTCGTAGCAATCGTGTTGTACCTCATCAATCTCTAGTTGTGATAGCAGTTGTTTCTGGCCACAACCGGGATTCGAACCCCGGTCTCCCGTGTGAAAGGCGGCGATCTTACCACTACACTATCCAGCAACTATATAATACAATATATAAAAAATATAATATAAATATAATATAAATATATAAAATATATAAAATATATTTTTGGCCACAACCGGGATTCGAACCCCGGTCTCCCGTGCGAAAGGCGGCGATCTTACCACTACACTACCCAGCAACTATATAATATAAGGGAGATTTACGGGAAAATACTAATACGGGAGGACGGCGGGAAAGAGAAGTAAAATACGGTAGTTTCCCGGCCAAAACGGGAGACTTGACAGCCTGAGATGGCTGATCTCCCTTATACTACAGTCGGTCCGGCCCCTGGCTTTTCCAGCGTGTTCGCGAAAACGACTTCATTATTTATCTGATTGATTTATCGACAGACCATCATACTTTTTAGACGTTATAATAACAACACTCTATTGATCCCCCTCTTACTGTCCATGATACACAATGACGAGACACATGTTCACTAATGACGAGAACTATTCTATTTTTCATGCCGGGTCCTTCAAATCTTACATTTACAAATCTTGTTCTTGTTCTCTGCTCGTTCCCGTAGATATATATTATTATACGGAGATTTACGGAGTCTTCAAAGACGGTCCAGCTCAAGGATCACTGTTGCTGTGGTGTAGATCAGCTGATCTGTAGTAGTCTTCTACGTACATCTTCTAGTAGACCTTCTGAGGGTACTTCACGCATTCTTGGTCGGAGGGTCCAGGTTTCCAGCTTAGCTTATTTCTTATTTCTCAGGTCAGCTGCTCTTGTATTCAGCCTACTAATATATATGGGGCTTGGTACCCAATCTCGGAATGTGGGGATGATGATATCTCCCCCCTGACCTGTCGTCCTGGCTCCCCCTTGTCGTAGCAATCGTGTTGTACCTCATCAATGTAGGGAGCCGCCCACTGGCCCAATGGCGGAATCCAATGGCGCAGCCGAAGGCTGTGAATGCGTGTTGGTCCTTCCAAGCGCTCCTGGGAATTACTTACCCTTTTTAATATACAAGATATTCTTTTAGACACACATCTGACTCCATTTTATTAATGACCTTATTTCAGTATATTGTAGTCATGACGTTTATGTTGTTCGGATTACTTCGGGACTCTCCTTTAGATTACCAACTCTAGTTTACCCCTGACGAAGGAGTCCGCCAGATTCGCCTCGGCCGACAGGGCGATCCGTGGGCTTGTTCCACAGGGTTTGTCTTAGATGCACGGAAATCGGCACCATTTAAGACAATGTCAGCCTCTGATTATTCGGGTCCCTCGACCTATATAATTTCCCAAAGGCCCAGTGTCTGCCAATTACTGAGCATGTGGGTGCCTCGGAGATTAAGCCGATGTTTACCCGAACCACACGTACATCCACCTCAGAGGCTCAGCCGGGGGCAGCCCATATCATAACATGTGTCAACCTCAGCGGCTGTGACGGCGCACCTTTTGTTGCGGTAGTTTGTACGAGGTTTTACTTTGGGCTCGTCTCAGGGACTCCGCCGATGCCGCCCATTGTCTTACCATGTGAGCGTCTCAGGGACTATGCCCGGTGCCTAGGAACATAGTGTGTACGCCCCTCAGAGGGCAGACCGGTACCTTTCATCAGCATGTGTTGACCTCAGAGGTTAAGTCGGCCCGTAACTGAGCGTGTGCGAACTCCAGAGGTGCGGTTTTGGTATCCACCTAACTTAACTTGGGCAGTCGAGTTTGGGACCCGGATAAAGGGGATTTAACCCAGAGGCTGCAAGATAGTATTTATCACTTTAGTCCTAATCAGGATAGAAGTCCAATCTGGAAAGTTTATAAAGAAGTTAGCAAATCAGACAGTCATGAAGTAATCAAGACAACATTTATTAAACATATTACAATATATAATTATTGACATGTGGCCACATACTTGTAAATACATTTGGACAAATACAATATTAAACAATCACATTCCTCAGCTGAGAGTGCACAAAGTTCTGCGGAAAGTATCTGACTACAGATGGACTTTCACGCAGTTCTCTGTGGGAGCTCTGATTACAGAGTAACTCCCCGAATCCTTCTGAGGCCCTTCCTTAAGTATCCAAACCAGGTGATGGCATGTCTCTGAAGACTGACCAATTTCGGTCAACGGTTAATTTTAGGGGCATTGTTGGCCTTGGTTCTCAAGTCCTCAGCCAATCAGATCACTTTAGGGGGTGGTCGTAATTCCCTTGTTCTGCCATGTGAGAGGCTCTCTCAGTTTGGTGGGTTTAGCCGAAGTTTCTATAGTTCTCTTAGGGAAAACTATACTGCCTTAAATCTGAGTGTATAACACTCGCCGTCTCATGCCTATTCAAACGAGACCAAACATGCGTGTATTTGTCCCTAACATCTATGTGTGGTGAGTTATCCTATTTCTAGTGGAAAAGGTGTCTGTGTCTGGGGACTGACAGCTGTTGTTGCTGTGGTTTGACTGTGGAACTCCGGCCACTCCAGGGGGTGAAAGGTCTTGCTTTTTCTGTATTGCTCCAGTTATTCTCAGGAGCCGGCAGGGCTTTGCCTTCCTTAAAAGGGATGGTTTGATGCGTGGAGTCCAATCTTGCCTGGGCCAGTGGATCCTTTTCTTGGAGCTCTGAGATGGACTGATGCAGGCTGATCAGAGTTGGGGCCTGCAGGACCTATAAGTTTTATGTCCTTACATCAATCTCTAGTTGTGATAGCAGTTGTTTCTGGCCACAACCGGGATTCGAACCCCGGTCTCCCGTGTGAAAGGCGGCGATCTTACCACTACACTATCCAGCAACTATATAATACAATATATAAAAAATATAATATAAATATAATATAAATATATAAAATATATAAAATATATTTTTGGCCACAACCGGGATTCGAACCCCGGTCTCCCGTGTGAAAGGCGGCGATCTTACCACTACACTATCCAGCAACTATATAATATAAGGGAGATTTACGGGAAAATACTAATACGGGAGGACGGCGCGAAAGAGAAGTAAAATACGGTAGTTTCCCGGCCAAAACGGGAGACTTGACAGCCTGAGATGGCTTTTCCAGCGAAAACGACTTCATTATTTATCTGATTGATTTATCGACAGACCATCATACTTTTTAGACGTTATAATAACAACACTCTATTGATCCCCCTCTTACTGTCCATGATACACAATGACGAGACACATGTTCACTAATGACGAGAACTATTCTATTTTTCATGCCGGGTCCTTCAAATCTTACATTTACAAATCTTGTTCTTGTTCTCTGCTCGTTCCCGTAGATATATATTATTATACGGAGATTTACGGAGTCTTCAAAGACGGTCCAGCTCAAGGATCACTGTTGCTGTGGTGTAGATCAGCTGATCTGTAGTAGTCTTCTACGTACATCTTCTAGTAGACCTTCTGAGGGTACTTCACGCATTCTTGGTCGGAGGGTCCAGGTTTCCAGCTTAGCTTATTTCTTATTTCTCAGGTCAGCTGCTCTTGTATTCAGCCTACTAATATATATGGGGCTTGGTACCCAATCTCGGAATGTGGGGATGATGATATCTCCCCCCTGACCTGTCGTCCTGGCTCCCCCTTGTCGTAGCAATCGTGTTGTACCTCATCAATCTCTAGTTGTGATAGCAGTTGTTTCTGGCCACAACCGGGATTCGAACCCCGGTCTCCCGTGTGAAAGGCGGCGATCTTACCACTACACTATCCAGCAACTATATAATACAATATATAAAAAATATAATATAAATATAATATAAATATATAAAATATATAAAATATATTTTTGGCCACAACCGGGATTCGAACCCCGGTCTCCCGTGTGAAAGGCGGCGATCTTACCACTACACTATCCAGCAACTATATAATATAAGGGAGATTTACGGGAAAATACTAATACGGGAGGACGGCGCGAAAGAGAAGTAAAATACGGTAGTTTCCCGGCCAAAACGGGAGACTTGACAGCCTGAGATGGCTTTTCCAGCGAAAACGACTTCATTATTTATCTGATTGATTTATCGACAGACCATCATACTTTTTAGACGTTATAATCCCCCTCTTACTGTCCATGATACACAATGACGAGACACATGTTCACTAATGACGAGAACTATTCTATTTTTCATGCCGGGTCCTTCAAATCTTACATTTACAAATCTTGTTCTTGTTCTCTGCTCGTTCCCGTAGATATATATTATTATACGGAGATTTACGGAGTCTTCAAAGACGGTCCGGCTCCAGCTCAAGGATCACTGTTGCTGTGGTGTAGATCAGCTGATCTGTAGTAGTCTTCTACGTACATCTTCTAGTAGACCTTCTGAGGGTACTTCACGCATTCTTGGTCGGAGGGTCCAGGTTTCCAGCTTAGCTTATTTCTTATTTCTCAGGTCAGCTGCTCTTGTATTCAGCCTACTAATATATATGGGGCTTGGTACCCAATCTCGGAATGTGGGGATGATGATATCTCCCCCCTGACCTGTCGTCCTGGCTCCCCCTTGTCGTAGCAATCGTGTTGTACCTCATCAATCTCTAGTTGTGATAGCAGTTGTTTCTGGCCACAACCGGGATTCGAACCCCGGTCTCCCGTGTGAAAGGCGGCGATCTTACCACTACACTATCCAGCAACTATATAATACAATATATAAAAAATATAATATAAATATAATATAAATATATAAAATATATAAAATATATTTTTGGCCACAACCGGGATTCGAACCCCGGTCTCCCGTGTGAAAGGCGGCGATCTTACCACTACACTATCCAGCAACTATATAATATAAGGGAGATTTACGGGAAAATACTAATACGGGAGGACGGCGGGAAAGAGAAGTAAAATACGGTAGTTTCCCGGCCAAAACGGGAGACTTGACAGCCTGAGATGGCTTTTCCAGCGAAAACGACTTCATTATTTATCTGATTGATTTATCGACAGACCATCATACTTTTTAGACGTTATAATAACAACACTCTATTGATCCCCCTCTTACTGTCCATGATACACAATGACGAGACACATGTTCACTAATGACGAGAACTATTCTATTTTTCATGCCGGGTCCTTCAAATCTTACATTTACAAATCTTGTTCTTGTTCTCTGCTCGTTCCCGTAGATATATATTATTATACGGAGATTTACGGAGTCTTCAAAGACGGTCCAGCTCAAGGATCACTGTTGCTGTGGTGTAGATCAGCTGATCTGTAGTAGTCTTCTACGTACATCTTCTAGTAGACCTTCTGAGGGTACTTCACGCATTCTTGGTCGGAGGGTCCAGGTTTCCAGCTTAGCTTATTTCTTATTTCTCAGGTCAGCTGCTCTTGTATTCAGCCTACTAATATATATGGGGCTTGGTACCCAATCTCGGAATGTGGGGATGATGATATCTCCCCCCTGACCTGTCGTCCTGGCTCCCCCTTGTCGTAGCAATCGTGTTGTACCTCATCAATGTAGGGAGCCGCCCACTGGCCCAATGGCGGAATCCAATGGCGCAGCCGAAGGCTGTGAATGCGTGTTGGTCCTTCCAAGCGCTCCTGGGAATTACTTACCCTTTTTAATATACAAGATATTCTTTTAGACACACATCTGACTCCATTTTATTAATGACCTTATTTCAGTATATTGTAGTCATGACGTTTATGTTGTTCGGATTACTTCGGGACTCTCCTTTAGATTACCAACTCTAGTTTACCCCTGACGAAGGAGTCCGCCAGATTCGCCTCGGCCGACAGGGCGATCCGTGGGCTTGTTCCACAGGGTTTGTCTTAGATGCACGGAAATCGGCACCATTTAAGACAATGTCAGCCTCTGATTATTCGGGTCCCTCGACCTATATAATTTCCCAAAGGCCCAGTGTCTGCCAATTACTGAGCATGTGGGTGCCTCGGAGATTAAGCCGATGTTTACCCGAACCACACGTACATCCACCTCAGAGGCTCAGCCGGGGGCAGCCCATATCATAACATGTGTCAACCTCAGCGGCTGTGACGGCGCACCTTTTGTTGCGGTAGTTTGTACGAGGTTTTACTTTGGGCTCGTCTCAGGGACTCCGCCGATGCCGCCCATTGTCTTACCATGTGAGCGTCTCAGGGACTATGCCCGGTGCCTAGGAACATAGTGTGTACGCCCCTCAGAGGGCAGACCGGTACCTTTCATCAGCATGTGTTGACCTCAGAGGTTAAGTCGGCCCGTAACTGAGCGTGTGCGAACTCCAGAGGTGCGGTTTTGGTATCCACCTAACTTAACTTGGGCAGTCGAGTTTGGGACCCGGATAAAGGGGATTTAACCCAGAGGCTGCAAGATAGTATTTATCACTTTAGTCCTAATCAGGATAGAAGTCCAATCTGGAAAGTTTATAAAGAAGTTAGCAAATCAGACAGTCATGAAGTAATCAAGACAACATTTATTAAACATATTACAATATATAATTATTGACATGTGGCCACATACTTGTAAATACATTTGGACAAATACAATATTAAACAATCACATTCCTCAGCTGAGAGTGCACAAAGTTCTGCGGAAAGTATCTGACTACAGATGGACTTTCACGCAGTTCTCTGTGGGAGCTCTGATTACAGAGTAACTCCCCGAATCCTTCTGAGGCCCTTCCTTAAGTATCCAAACCAGGTGATGGCATGTCTCTGAAGACTGACCAATTTCGGTCAACGGTTAATTTTAGGGGCATTGTTGGCCTTGGTTCTCAAGTCCTCAGCCAATCAGATCACTTTAGGGGGTGGTCGTAATTCCCTTGTTCTGCCATGTGAGAGGCTCTCTCAGTTTGGTGGGTTTAGCCGAAGTTTCTATAGTTCTCTTAGGGAAAACTATACTGCCTTAAATCTGAGTGTATAACACTCGCCGTCTCATGCCTATTCAAACGAGACCAAACATGCGTGTATTTGTCCCTAACATCTATGTGTGGTGAGTTATCCTATTTCTAGTGGAAAAGGTGTCTGTGTCTGGGGACTGACAGCTGTTGTTGCTGTGGTTTGACTGTGGAACTCCGGCCACTCCAGGGGGTGAAAGGTCTTGCTTTTTCTGTATTGCTCCAGTTATTCTCAGGAGCCGGCAGGGCTTTGCCTTCCTTAAAAGGGATGGTTTGATGCGTGGAGTCCAATCTTGCCTGGGCCAGTGGATCCTTTTCTTGGAGCTCTGAGATGGACTGATGCAGGCTGATCAGAGTTGGGGCCTGCAGGACCTATAAGTTTTATGTCCTTACATCAATCTCTAGTTGTGATAGCAGTTGTTTCTGGCCACAACCGGGATTCGAACCCCGGTCTCCCGTGTGAAAGGCGGCGATCTTACCACTACACTATCCAGCAACTATATAATACAATATATAAAAAATATAATATAAATATAATATAAATATATAAAATATATAAAATATATTTTTGGCCACAACCGGGATTCGAACCCCGGTCTCCCGTGTGAAAGGCGGCGATCTTACCACTACACTATCCAGCAACTATATAATATAAGGGAGATTTACGGGAAAATACTAATACGGGAGGACGGCGCGAAAAAGAAGTAAAATACGGTAGTTTCCCGGCCAAAACGGGAGACTTGACAGCCTGAGATGGCTTTTCCAGCGAAAACGACTTCATTATTTATCTGATTGATTTATCGACAGACCATCATACTTTTTAGACGTTATAATAACAACACTCTATTGATCCCCCTCTTACTGTCCATGATACACAATGACGAGACACATGTTCACTAATGACGAGAACTATTCTATTTTTCATGCCGGGTCCTTCAAATCTTACATTTACAAATCTTGTTCTTGTTCTCTGCTCGTTCCCGTAGATATATATTATTATACGGAGATTTACGGAGTCTTCAAAGACGGTCCAGCTCAAGGATCACTGTTGCTGTGGTGTAGATCAGCTGATCTGTAGTAGTCTTCTACGTACATCTTCTAGTAGACCTTCTGAGGGTACTTCACGCATTCTTGGTCGGAGGGTCCAGGTTTCCAGGTTTCCAGCTTAGCTTATTTCTTATTTCTCAGGTCAGCTGCTCTTGTATTCAGCCTACTAATATATATGGGGCTTGGTACCCAATCTCGGAATGTGGGGATGATGATATCTCCCCCCTGACCTGTCGTCCTGGCTCCCCCTTGTCGTAGCAATCGTGTTGTACCTCATCAATCTCTAGTTGTGATAGCAGTTGTTTCTGGCCACAACCGGGATTCGAACCCCGGTCTCCCGTGTGAAAGGCGGCGATCTTACCACTACACTATCCAGCAACTATATAATACAATATATAAAAAATATAATATAAATATAATATAAATATATAAAATATATAAAATATATTTTTGGCCACAACCGGGATTCGAACCCCGGTCTCCCGTGTGAAAGGCGGCGATCTTACCACTACACTATCCAGCAACTATATAATATAAGGGAGATTTACGGGAAAATACTAATACGGGAGGACGGCGGGAAAGAGAAGTAAAATACGGTAGTTTCCCGGCCAAAACGGGAGACTTGACAGCCTGAGATGGCTTTTCCAGCGAAAACGACTTCATTATTTATCTGATTGATTTATCGACAGACCATCATACTTTTTAGACGTTATAATAACAACACTCTATTGATCCCCCTCTTACTGTCCATGATACACAATGACGAGACACATGTTCACTAATGACGAGAACTATTCTATTTTTCATGCCGGGTCCTTCAAATCTTACATTTACAAATCTTGTTCTTGTTCTCTGCTCGTTCCCGTAGATATATATTATTATACGGAGATTTACGGAGTCTTCAAAGACGGTCCAGCTCAAGGATCACTGTTGCTGTGGTGTAGATCAGCTGATCTGTAGTAGTCTTCTACGTACATCTTCTAGTAGACCTTCTGAGGGTACTTCACGCATTCTTGGTCGGAGGGTCCAGGTTTCCAGCTTAGCTTATTTCTTATTTCTCAGGTCAGCTGCTCTTGTATTCAGCCTACTAATATATATGGGGCTTGGTACCCAATCTCGGAATGTGGGGATGATGATATCTCCCCCCTGACCTGTCGTCCTGGCTCCCCCTTGTCGTAGCAATCGTGTTGTACCTCATCAATGTAGGGAGCCGCCCACTGGCCCAATGGCGGAATCCAATGGCGCAGCCGAAGGCTGTGAATGCGTGTTGGTCCTTCCAAGCGCTCCTGGGAATTACTTACCCTTTTTAATATACAAGATATTCTTTTAGACACACATCTGACTCCATTTTATTAATGACCTTATTTCAGTATATTGTAGTCATGACGTTTATGTTGTTCGGATTACTTCGGGACTCTCCTTTAGATTACCAACTCTAGTTTACCCCTGACGAAGGAGTCCGCCAGATTCGCCTCGGCCGACAGGGCGATCCGTGGGCTTGTTCCACAGGGTTTGTCTTAGATGCACGGAAATCGGCACCATTTAAGACAATGTCAGCCTCTGATTATTCGGGTCCCTCGACCTATATAATTTCCCAAAGGCCCAGTGTCTGCCAATTACTGAGCATGTGGGTGCCTCGGAGATTAAGCCGATGTTTACCCGAACCACACGTACATCCACCTCAGAGGCTCAGCCGGGGGCAGCCCATATCATAACATGTGTCAACCTCAGCGGCTGTGACGGCGCACCTTTTGTTGCGGTAGTTTGTACGAGGTTTTACTTTGGGCTCGTCTCAGGGACTCCGCCGATGCCGCCCATTGTCTTACCATGTGAGCGTCTCAGGGACTATGCCCGGTGCCTAGGAACATAGTGTGTACGCCCCTCAGAGGGCAGACCGGTACCTTTCATCAGCATGTGTTGACCTCAGAGGTTAAGTCGGCCCGTAACTGAGCGTGTGCGAACTCCAGAGGTGCGGTTTTGGTATCCACCTAACTTAACTTGGGCAGTCGAGTTTGGGACCCGGATAAAGGGGATTTAACCCAGAGGCTGCAAGATAGTATTTATCACTTTAGTCCTAATCAGGATAGAAGTCCAATCTGGAAAGTTTATAAAGAAGTTAGCAAATCAGACAGTCATGAAGTAATCAAGACAACATTTATTAAACATATTACAATATATAATTATTGACATGTGGCCACATACTTGTAAATACATTTGGACAAATACAATATTAAACAATCACATTCCTCAGCTGAGAGTGCACAAAGTTCTGCGGAAAGTATCTGACTACAGATGGACTTTCACGCAGTTCTCTGTGGGAGCTCTGATTACAGAGTAACTCCCCGAATCCTTCTGAGGCCCTTCCTTAAGTATCCAAACCAGGTGATGGCATGTCTCTGAAGACTGACCAATTTCGGTCAACGGTTAATTTTAGGGGCATTGTTGGCCTTGGTTCTCAAGTCCTCAGCCAATCAGATCACTTTAGGGGGTGGTCGTAATTCCCTTGTTCTGCCATGTGAGAGGCTCTCTCAGTTTGGTGGGTTTAGCCGAAGTTTCTATAGTTCTCTTAGGGAAAACTATACTGCCTTAAATCTGAGTGTATAACACTCGCCGTCTCATGCCTATTCAAACGAGACCAAACATGCGTGTATTTGTCCCTAACATCTATGTGTGGTGAGTTATCCTATTTCTAGTGGAAAAGGTGTCTGTGTCTGGGGACTGACAGCTGTTGTTGCTGTGGTTTGACTGTGGAACTCCGGCCACTCCAGGGGGTGAAAGGTCTTGCTTTTTCTGTATTGCTCCAGTTATTCTCAGGAGCCGGCAGGGCTTTGCCTTCCTTAAAAGGGATGGTTTGATGCGTGGAGTCCAATCTTGCCTGGGCCAGTGGATCCTTTTCTTGGAGCTCTGAGATGGACTGATGCAGGCTGATCAGAGTTGGGGCCTGCAGGACCTATAAGTTTTATGTCCTTACATCAATCTCTAGTTGTGATAGCAGTTGTTTCTGGCCACAACCGGGATTCGAACCCCGGTCTCCCGTGTGAAAGGCGGCGATCTTACCACTACACTATCCAGCAACTATATAATACAATATATAAAAAATATAATATAAATATAATATAAATATATAAAATATATAAAATATATTTTTGGCCACAACCGGGATTCGAACCCCGGTCTCCCGTGTGAAAGGCGGCGATCTTACCACTACACTATCCAGCAACTATATAATATAAGGGAGATTTACGGGAAAATACTAATACGGGAGGACGGCGCGAAAGAGAAGTAAAATACGGTAGTTTCCCGGCCAAAACGGGAGACTTGACAGCCTGAGATGGCTTTTCCAGCGAAAACGACTTCATTATTTATCTGATTGATTTATCGACAGACCATCATACTTTTTAGACGTTATAATCCCCCTCTTACTGTCCATGATACACAATGACGAGACACATGTTCACTAATGACGAGAACTATTCTATTTTTCATGCCGGGTCCTTCAAATCTTACATTTACAAATCTTGTTCTTGTTCTCTGCTCGTTCCCGTAGATATATATTATTATACGGAGATTTACGGAGTCTTCAAAGACGGTCCAGCTCAAGGATCACTGTTGCTGTGGTGTAGATCAGCTGATCTGTAGTAGTCTTCTACGTACATCTTCTAGTAGAAGATCTGAGGGTACTTCACGCATTCTTGGTCGGAGGGTCCAGGTTTCCAGCTTAGCTTATTTCTTATTTCTCAGGTCAGCTGCTCTTGTATTCAGCCTACTAATATATATGGGGCTTGGTACCCAATCTCGGAATGTGGGGATGATGATATCTCCCCCCTGACCTGTCGTCCTGGCTCCCCCTTGTCGTAGCAATCGTGTTGTACCTCATCAATCTCTAGTTGTGATAGCAGTTGTTTCTGGCCACAACCGGGATTCGAACCCCGGTCTCCCGTGTGAAAGGCGGCGATCTTACCACTACACTATCCAGCAACTATATAATACAATATATAAAAAATATAATATAAATATAATATAAATATATAAAATATATAAAATATATTTTTGGCCACAACCGGGATTCGAACCCCGGTCTCCCGTGCGAAAGGCGGCGATCTTACCACTACACTACCCAGCAACTATATAATATAAGGGAGATTTACGGGAAAATACTAATACGGGAGGACGGCGGGAAAGAGAAGTAAAATACGGTAGTTTCCCGGCCAAAACGGGAGACTTGACAGCCTGAGATGGCTGATCTCCCTTATACTACAGTCGGTCCGGCCCCTGGCTTTTCCAGCGTGTTCGCGAAAACGACTTCATTATTTATCTGATTGATTTATCGACAGACCATCATACTTTTTAGACGTTATAATAACAACACTCTATTGATCCCCCTCTTACTGTCCATGATACACAATGACGAGACACATGTTCACTAATGACGAGAACTATTCTATTTTTCATGCCGGGTCCTTCAAATCTTACATTTACAAATCTTGTTCTTGTTCTCTGCTCGTTCCCGTAGATATATATTATTATACGGAGATTTACGGAGTCTTCAAAGACGGTCCAGCTCAAGGATCACTGTTGCTGTGGTGTAGATCAGCTGATCTGTAGTAGTCTTCTACGTACATCTTCTAGTAGACCTTCTGAGGGTACTTCACGCATTCTTGGTCGGAGGGTCCAGGTTTCCAGCTTAGCTTATTTCTTATTTCTCAGGTCAGCTGCTCTTGTATTCAGCCTACTAATATATATGGGGCTTGGTACCCAATCTCGGAATGTGGGGATGATGATATCTCCCCCCTGACCTGTCGTCCTGGCTCCCCCTTGTCGTAGCAATCGTGTTGTACCTCATCAATGTAGGGAGCCGCCCACTGGCCCAATGGCGGAATCCAATGGCGCAGCCGAAGGCTGTGAATGCGTGTTGGTCCTTCCAAGCGCTCCTGGGAATTACTTACCCTTTTTAATATACAAGATATTCTTTTAGACACACATCTGACTCCATTTTATTAATGACCTTATTTCAGTATATTGTAGTCATGACGTTTATGTTGTTCGGATTACTTCGGGACTCTCCTTTAGATTACCAACTCTAGTTTACCCCTGACGAAGGAGTCCGCCAGATTCGCCTCGGCCGACAGGGCGATCCGTGGGCTTGTTCCACAGGGTTTGTCTTAGATGCACGGAAATCGGCACCATTTAAGACAATGTCAGCCTCTGATTATTCGGGTCCCTCGACCTATATAATTTCCCAAAGGCCCAGTGTCTGCCAATTACTGAGCATGTGGGTGCCTCGGAGATTAAGCCGATGTTTACCCGAACCACACGTACATCCACCTCAGAGGCTCAGCCGGGGGCAGCCCATATCATAACATGTGTCAACCTCAGCGGCTGTGACGGCGCACCTTTTGTTGCGGTAGTTTGTACGAGGTTTTACTTTGGGCTCGTCTCAGGGACTCCGCCGATGCCGCCCATTGTCTTACCATGTGAGCGTCTCAGGGACTATGCCCGGTGCCTAGGAACATAGTGTGTACGCCCCTCAGAGGGCAGACCGGTACCTTTCATCAGCATGTGTTGACCTCAGAGGTTAAGTCGGCCCGTAACTGAGCGTGTGCGAACTCCAGAGGTGCGGTTTTGGTATCCACCTAACTTAACTTGGGCAGTCGAGTTTGGGACCCGGATAAAGGGGATTTAACCCAGAGGCTGCAAGATAGTATTTATCACTTTAGTCCTAATCAGGATAGAAGTCCAATCTGGAAAGTTTATAAAGAAGTTAGCAAATCAGACAGTCATGAAGTAATCAAGACAACATTTATTAAACATATTACAATATATAATTATTGACATGTGGCCACATACTTGTAAATACATTTGGACAAATACAATATTAAACAATCACATTCCTCAGCTGAGAGTGCACAAAGTTCTGCGGAAAGTATCTGACTACAGATGGACTTTCACGCAGTTCTCTGTGGGAGCTCTGATTACAGAGTAACTCCCCGAATCCTTCTGAGGCCCTTCCTTAAGTATCCAAACCAGGTGATGGCATGTCTCTGAAGACTGACCAATTTCGGTCAACGGTTAATTTTAGGGGCATTGTTGGCCTTGGTTCTCAAGTCCTCAGCCAATCAGATCACTTTAGGGGGTGGTCGTAATTCCCTTGTTCTGCCATGTGAGAGGCTCTCTCAGTTTGGTGGGTTTAGCCGAAGTTTCTATAGTTCTCTTAGGGAAAACTATACTGCCTTAAATCTGAGTGTATAACACTCGCCGTCTCATGCCTATTCAAACGAGACCAAACATGCGTGTATTTGTCCCTAACATCTATGTGTGGTGAGTTATCCTATTTCTAGTGGAAAAGGTGTCTGTGTCTGGGGACTGACAGCTGTTGTTGCTGTGGTTTGACTGTGGAACTCCGGCCACTCCAGGGGGTGAAAGGTCTTGCTTTTTCTGTATTGCTCCAGTTATTCTCAGGAGCCGGCAGGGCTTTGCCTTCCTTAAAAGGGATGGTTTGATGCGTGGAGTCCAATCTTGCCTGGGCCAGTGGATCCTTTTCTTGGAGCTCTGAGATGGACTGATGCAGGCTGATCAGAGTTGGGGCCTGCAGGACCTATAAGTTTTATGTCCTTACATCAATCTCTAGTTGTGATAGCAGTTGTTTCTGGCCACAACCGGGATTCGAACCCCGGTCTCCCGTGTGAAAGGCGGCGATCTTACCACTACACTATCCAGCAACTATATAATACAATATATAAAAAATATAATATAAATATAATATAAATATATAAAATATATAAAATATATTTTTGGCCACAACCGGGATTCGAACCCCGGTCTCCCGTGTGAAAGGCGGCGATCTTACCACTACACTATCCAGCAACTATATAATATAAGGGAGATTTACGGGAAAATACTAATACGGGAGGACGGCGCGAAAGAGAAGTAAAATACGGTAGTTTCCCGGCCAAAACGGGAGACTTGACAGCCTGAGATGGCTTTTCCAGCGAAAACGACTTCATTATTTATCTGATTGATTTATCGACAGACCATCATACTTTTTAGACGTTATAATAACAACACTCTATTGATCCCCCTCTTACTGTCCATGATACACAATGACGAGACACATGTTCACTAATGACGAGAACTATTCTATTTTTCATGCCGGGTCCTTCAAATCTTACATTTACAAATCTTGTTCTTGTTCTCTGCTCGTTCCCGTAGATATATATTATTATACGGAGATTTACGGAGTCTTCAAAGACGGTCCAGCTCAAGGATCACTGTTGCTGTGGTGTAGATCAGCTGATCTGTAGTAGTCTTCTACGTACATCTTCTAGTAGACCTTCTGAGGGTACTTCACGCATTCTTGGTCGGAGGGTCCAGGTTTCCAGCTTAGCTTATTTCTTATTTCTCAGGTCAGCTGCTCTTGTATTCAGCCTACTAATATATATGGGGCTTGGTACCCAATCTCGGAATGTGGGGATGATGATATCTCCCCCCTGACCTGTCGTCCTGGCTCCCCCTTGTCGTAGCAATCGTGTTGTACCTCATCAATCTCTAGTTGTGATAGCAGTTGTTTCTGGCCACAACCGGGATTCGAACCCCGGTCTCCCGTGTGAAAGGCGGCGATCTTACCACTACACTATCCAGCAACTATATAATACAATATATAAAAAATATAATATAAATATAATATAAATATATAAAATATATAAAATATATTTTTGGCCACAACCGGGATTCGAACCCCGGTCTCCCGTGTGAAAGGCGGCGATCTTACCACTACACTATCCAGCAACTATATAATATAAGGGAGATTTACGGGAAAATACTAATACGGGAGGACGGCGCGAAAGAGAAGTAAAATACGGTAGTTTCCCGGCCAAAACGGGAGACTTGACAGCCTGAGATGGCTTTTCCAGCGAAAACGACTTCATTATTTATCTGATTGATTTATCGACAGACCATCATACTTTTTAGACGTTATAATCCCCCTCTTACTGTCCATGATACACAATGACGAGACACATGTTCACTAATGACGAGAACTATTCTATTTTTCATGCCGGGTCCTTCAAATCTTACATTTACAAATCTTGTTCTTGTTCTCTGCTCGTTCCCGTAGATATATATTATTATACGGAGATTTACGGAGTCTTCAAAGACGGTCCGGCTCCAGCTCAAGGATCACTGTTGCTGTGGTGTAGATCAGCTGATCTGTAGTAGTCTTCTACGTACATCTTCTAGTAGACCTTCTGAGGGTACTTCACGCATTCTTGGTCGGAGGGTCCAGGTTTCCAGCTTAGCTTATTTCTTATTTCTCAGGTCAGCTGCTCTTGTATTCAGCCTACTAATATATATGGGGCTTGGTACCCAATCTCGGAATGTGGGGATGATGATATCTCCCCCCTGACCTGTCGTCCTGGCTCCCCCTTGTCGTAGCAATCGTGTTGTACCTCATCAATCTCTAGTTGTGATAGCAGTTGTTTCTGGCCACAACCGGGATTCGAACCCCGGTCTCCCGTGTGAAAGGCGGCGATCTTACCACTACACTATCCAGCAACTATATAATACAATATATAAAAAATATAATATAATATAAATATATAAAATATATAAAATATATTTTTGGCCACAACCGGGATTCGAACCCCGGTCTCCCGTGTGAAAGGCGGCGATCTTACCACTACACTATCCAGCAACTATATAATATAAGGGAGATTTACGGGAAAATACTAATACGGGAGGACGGCGCGAAAGAGAAGTAAAATACGGTAGTTTCCCGGCCAAAACGGGAGACTTGACAGCCTGAGATGGCTTTTCCAGCGAAAACGACTTCATTATTTATCTGATTGATTTATCGACAGACCATCATACTTTTTAGACGTTATAATAACAACACTCTATTGATCCCCCTCTTACTGTCCATGATACACAATGACGAGACACATGTTCACTAATGACGAGAACTATTCTATTTTTCATGCCGGGTCCTTCAAATCTTACATTTACAAATCTTGTTCTTGTTCTCTGCTCGTTCCCGTAGATATATATTATTATACGGAGATTTACGGAGTCTTCAAAGACGGTCCAGCTCAAGGATCACTGTTGCTGTCGTCCTGGCTCCCCCTTGTCGTAGCAATCGTGTTGTACCTCATCAATGTAGGGAGCCGCCCACTGGCCCAATGGCGGAATCCAATGGCGCAGCCGAAGGCTGTGAATGCGTGTTGGTCCTTCCAAGCGCTCCTGGGAATTACTTACCCTTTTTAATATACAAGATATTCTTTTAGACACACATCTGACTCCATTTTATTAATGACCTTATTTCAGTATATTGTAGTCATGACGTTTATGTTGTTCGGATTACTTCGGGACTCTCCTTTAGATTACCAACTCTAGTTTACCCCTGACGAAGGAGTCCGCCAGATTCGCCTCGGCCGACAGGGCGATCCGTGGGCTTGTTCCACAGGGTTTGTCTTAGATGCACGGAAATCGGCACCATTTAAGACAATGTCAGCCTCTGATTATTCGGGTCCCTCGACCTATATAATTTCCCAAAGGCCCAGTGTCTGCCAATTACTGAGCATGTGGGTGCCTCGGAGATTAAGCCGATGTTTACCCGAACCACACGTACATCCACCTCAGAGGCTCAGCCGGGGGCAGCCCATATCATAACATGTGTCAACCTCAGCGGCTGTGACGGCGCACCTTTTGTTGCGGTAGTTTGTACGAGGTTTTACTTTGGGCTCGTCTCAGGGACTCCGCCGATGCCGCCCATTGTCTTACCATGTGAGCGTCTCAGGGACTATGCCCGGTGCCTAGGAACATAGTGTGTACGCCCCTCAGAGGGCAGACCGGTACCTTTCATCAGCATGTGTTGACCTCAGAGGTTAAGTCGGCCCGTAACTGAGCGTGTGCGAACTCCAGAGGTGCGGTTTTGGTATCCACCTAACTTAACTTGGGCAGTCGAGTTTGGACCCGGATAAAGGGGATTTAACCCAGAGGCTGCAAGATAGTATTTATCACTTTAGTCCTAATCAGGATAGAAGTCCAATCTGGAAAGTTTATAAAGAAGTTAGCAAATCAGACAGTCATGAAGTAATCAAGACAACATTTATTAAACATATTACAATATATAATTATTGACATGTGGCCACATACTTGTAAATACATTTGGACAAATACAATATTAAACAATCACATTCCTCAGCTGAGAGTGCACAAAGTTCTGCGGAAAGTATCTGACTACAGATGGACTTTCACGCAGTTCTCTGTGGGAGCTCTGATTACAGAGTAACTCCCCGAATCCTTCTGAGGCCCTTCCTTAAGTATCCAAACCAGGTGATGGCATGTCTCTGAAGACTGACCAATTTCGGTCAACGGTTAATTTTAGGGGCATTGTTGGCCTTGGTTCTCAAGTCCTCAGCCAATCAGATCACTTTAGGGGGTGGTCGTAATTCCCTTGTTCTGCCATGTGAGAGGCTCTCTCAGTTTGGTGGGTTTAGCCGAAGTTTCTATAGTTCTCTTAGGGAAAACTATACTGCCTTAAATCTGAGTGTATAACACTCGCCGTCTCATGCCTATTCAAACGAGACCAAACATGCGTGTATTTGTCCCTAACATCTATGTGTGGTGAGTTATCCTATTTCTAGTGGAAAAGGTGTCTGTGTCTGGGGACTGACAGCTGTTGTTGCTGTGGTTTGACTGTGGAACTCCGGCCACTCCAGGGGGTGAAAGGTCTTGCTTTTTCTGTATTGCTCCAGTTATTCTCAGGAGCCGGCAGGGCTTTGCCTTCCTTAAAAGGGATGGTTTGATGCGTGGAGTCCAATCTTGCCTGGGCCAGTGGATCCTTTTCTTGGAGCTCTGAGATGGACTGATGCAGGCTGATCAGAGTTGGGGCCTGCAGGACCTATAAGTTTTATGTCCTTACATCAATCTCTAGTTGTGATAGCAGTTGTTTCTGGCCACAACCGGGATTCGAACCCCGGTCTCCCGTGTGAAAGGCGGCGATCTTACCACTACACTATCCAGCAACTATATAATACAATATATAAAAAATATAATATAAATATAATATAAATATATAAAATATATAAAATATATTTTTGGCCACAACCGGGATTCGAACCCCGGTCTCCCGTGTGAAAGGCGGCGATCTTACCACTACACTATCCAGCAACTATATAATATAAGGGAGATTTACGGGAAAATACTAATACGGGAGGACGGCGCGAAAAAGAAGTAAAATACGGTAGTTTCCCGGCCAAAACGGGAGACTTGACAGCCTGAGATGGCTTTTCCAGCGAAAACGACTTCATTATTTATCTGATTGATTTATCGACAGACCATCATACTTTTTAGACGTTATAATAACAACACTCTATTGATCCCCCTCTTACTGTCCATGATACACAATGACGAGACACATGTTCACTAATGACGAGAACTATTCTATTTTTCATGCCGGGTCCTTCAAATCTTACATTTACAAATCTTGTTCTTGTTCTCTGCTCGTTCCCGTAGATATATATTATTATACGGAGATTTACGGAGTCTTCAAAGACGGTCCAGCTCAAGGATCACTGTTGCTGTGGTGTAGATCAGCTGATCTGTAGTAGTCTTCTACGTACATCTTCTAGTAGACCTTCTGAGGGTACTTCACGCATTCTTGGTCGGAGGGTCCAGGTTTCCAGCTTAGCTTATTTCTTATTTCTCAGGTCAGCTGCTCTTGTATTCAGCCTACTAATATATATGGGGCTTGGTACCCAATCTCGGAATGTGGGGATGATGATATCTCCCCCCTGACCTGTCGTCCTGGCTCCCCCTTGTCGTAGCAATCGTGTTGTACCTCATCAATCTCTAGTTGTGATAGCAGTTGTTTCTGGCCACAACCGGGATTCGAACCCCGGTCTCCCGTGTGAAAGGCGGCGATCTTACCACTACACTATCCAGCAACTATATAATACAATATATAAAAAATATAATATAAATATAATATAAATATATAAAATATATAAAATATATTTTTGGCCACAACCGGGATTCGAACCCCGGTCTCCCGTGTGAAAGGCGGCGATCTTACCACTACACTATCCAGCAACTATATAATATAAGGGAGATTTACGGGAAAATACTAATACGGGAGGACGGCGGGAAAGAGAAGTAAAATACGGTAGTTTCCCGGCCAAAACGGGAGACTTGACAGCCTGAGATGGCTTTTCCAGCGAAAACGACTTCATTATTTATCTGATTGATTTATCGACAGACCATCATACTTTTTAGACGTTATAATAACAACACTCTATTGATCCCCCTCTTACTGTCCATGATACACAATGACGAGACACATGTTCACTAATGACGAGAACTATTCTATTTTTCATGCCGGGTCCTTCAAATCTTACATTTACAAATCTTGTTCTTGTTCTCTGCTCGTTCCCGTAGATATATATTATTATACGGAGATTTACGGAGTCTTCAAAGACGGTCCAGCTCAAGGATCACTGTTGCTGTGGTGTAGATCAGCTGATCTGTAGTAGTCTTCTACGTACATCTTCTAGTAGACCTTCTGAGGGTACTTCACGCATTCTTGGTCGGAGGGTCCAGGTTTCCAGCTTAGCTTATTTCTTATTTCTCAGGTCAGCTGCTCTTGTATTCAGCCTACTAATATATATGGGGCTTGGTACCCAATCTCGGAATGTGGGGATGATGATATCTCCCCCCTGACCTGTCGTCCTGGCTCCCCCTTGTCGTAGCAATCGTGTTGTACCTCATCAATGTAGGGAGCCGCCCACTGGCCCAATGGCGGAATCCAATGGCGCAGCCGAAGGCTGTGAATGCGTGTTGGTCCTTCCAAGCGCTCCTGGGAATTACTTACCCTTTTTAATATACAAGATATTCTTTTAGACACACATCTGACTCCATTTTATTAATGACCTTATTTCAGTATATTGTAGTCATGACGTTTATGTTGTTCGGATTACTTCGGGACTCTCCTTTAGATTACCAACTCTAGTTTACCCCTGACGAAGGAGTCCGCCAGATTCGCCTCGGCCGACAGGGCGATCCGTGGGCTTGTTCCACAGGGTTTGTCTTAGATGCACGGAAATCGGCACCATTTAAGACAATGTCAGCCTCTGATTATTCGGGTCCCTCGACCTATATAATTTCCCAAAGGCCCAGTGTCTGCCAATTACTGAGCATGTGGGTGCCTCGGAGATTAAGCCGATGTTTACCCGAACCACACGTACATCCACCTCAGAGGCTCAGCCGGGGGCAGCCCATATCATAACATGTGTCAACCTCAGCGGCTGTGACGGCGCACCTTTTGTTGCGGTAGTTTGTACGAGGTTTTACTTTGGGCTCGTCTCAGGGACTCCGCCGATGCCGCCCATTGTCTTACCATGTGAGCGTCTCAGGGACTATGCCCGGTGCCTAGGAACATAGTGTGTACGCCCCTCAGAGGGCAGACCGGTACCTTTCATCAGCATGTGTTGACCTCAGAGGTTAAGTCGGCCCGTAACTGAGCGTGTGCGAACTCCAGAGGTGCGGTTTTGGTATCCACCTAACTTAACTTGGGCAGTCGAGTTTGGGACCCGGATAAAGGGGATTTAACCCAGAGGCTGCAAGATAGTATTTATCACTTTAGTCCTAATCAGGATAGAAGTCCAATCTGGAAAGTTTATAAAGAAGTTAGCAAATCAGACAGTCATGAAGTAATCAAGACAACATTTATTAAACATATTACAATATATAATTATTGACATGTGGCCACATACTTGTAAATACATTTGGACAAATACAATATTAAACAATCACATTCCTCAGCTGAGAGTGCACAAAGTTCTGCGGAAAGTATCTGACTACAGATGGACTTTCACGCAGTTCTCTGTGGGAGCTCTGATTACAGAGTAACTCCCCGAATCCTTCTGAGGCCCTTCCTTAAGTATCCAAACCAGGTGATGGCATGTCTCTGAAGACTGACCAATTTCGGTCAACGGTTAATTTTAGGGGCATTGTTGGCCTTGGTTCTCAAGTCCTCAGCCAATCAGATCACTTTAGGGGGTGGTCGTAATTCCCTTGTTCTGCCATGTGAGAGGCTCTCTCAGTTTGGTGGGTTTAGCCGAAGTTTCTATAGTTCTCTTAGGGAAAACTATACTGCCTTAAATCTGAGTGTATAACACTCGCCGTCTCATGCCTATTCAAACGAGACCAAACATGCGTGTATTTGTCCCTAACATCTATGTGTGGTGAGTTATCCTATTTCTAGTGGAAAAGGTGTCTGTGTCTGGGGACTGACAGCTGTTGTTGCTGTGGTTTGACTGTGGAACTCCGGCCACTCCAGGGGGTGAAAGGTCTTGCTTTTTCTGTATTGCTCCAGTTATTCTCAGGAGCCGGCAGGGCTTTGCCTTCCTTAAAAGGGATGGTTTGATGCGTGGAGTCCAATCTTGCCTGGGCCAGTGGATCCTTTTCTTGGAGCTCTGAGATGGACTGATGCAGGCTGATCAGAGTTGGGGCCTGCAGGACCTATAAGTTTTATGTCCTTACATCAATCTCTAGTTGTGATAGCAGTTGTTTCTGGCCACAACCGGGATTCGAACCCCGGTCTCCCGTGTGAAAGGCGGCGATCTTACCACTACACTATCCAGCAACTATATAATACAATATATAAAAAATATAATATAAATATAATATAAATATATAAAATATATAAAATATATTTTTGGCCACAACCGGGATTCGAACCCCGGTCTCCCGTGTGAAAGGCGGCGATCTTACCACTACACTATCCAGCAACTATATAATATAAGGGAGATTTACGGGAAAATACTAATACGGGAGGACGGCACGAAAGAGAAGTAAAATACGGTAGTTTCCCGGCCAAAACGGGAGACTTGACAGCCTGAGATGGCTTTTCCAGCGAAAACGACTTCATTATTTATCTGATTGATTTATCGACAGACTTTTTAGACGTTATAATAACGTCTCTTACTGTCCATGATACACAATGACGAGACACATGTTCACTAATGACGAGAACTATTCTATTTTTCATGCCGGGTCCTTCAAATCTTACATTTACAAATCTTGTTCTTGTTCTCTGCTCGTTCCCGTAGATATATATTATTATACGGAGATTTACGGAGTCTTCAAAGACGGTCCAGCTCAAGGATCACTGTTGCTGTGGTGTAGATCAGCTGATCTGTAGTAGTCTTCTACGTACATCTTCTAGTAGACCTTCTGAGGGTACTTCACGCATTCTTGGTCGGAGGGTCCAGGTTTCCAGCTTAGCTTATTTCTTATTTCTCAGGTCAGCTGCTCTTGTATTCAGCCTACTAATATATATGGGGCTTGGTACCCAATCTCGGAATGTGGGGATGATGATATCTCCCCCCTGACCTGTCGTCCTGGCTCCCCCTTGTCGTAGCAATCGTGTTGTACCTCATCAATCTCTAGTTGTGATAGCAGTTGTTTCTGGCCACAACCGGGATTCGAACCCCGGTCTCCCGTGTGAAAGGCGGCGATCTTACCACTACACTATCCAGCAACTATATAATACAATATATAAAAAATATAATATAAATATAATATAAATATATAAAATATATAAAATATATTTTTGGCCACAACCGGGATTCGAACCCCGGTCTCCCGTGTGAAAGGCGGCGATCTTACCACTACACTATCCAGCAACTATATAATATAAGGGAGATTTACGGGAAAATACTAATACGGGAGGACGGCGCGAAAGAGAAGTAAAATACGGTAGTTTCCCGGCCAAAACGGGAGACTTGACAGCCTGAGATGGCTTTTCCAGCGAAAACGACTTCATTATTTATCTGATTGATTTATCGACAGACCATCATACTTTTTAGACGTTATAATAACAACACTCTATTGATCCCCCTCTTACTGTCCATGATACACAATGACGAGACACATGTTCACTAATGACGAGAACTATTCTATTTTTCATGCCGGGTCCTTCAAATCTTACATTTACAAATCTTGTTCTTGTTCTCTGCTCGTTCCCGTAGATATATATTATTATACGGAGATTTACGGAGTCTTCAAAGACGGTCCAGCTCAAGGATCACTGTTGCTGTGGTGTAGATCAGCTGATCTGTAGTAGTCTTCTACGTACATCTTCTAGTAGACCTTCTGAGGGTACTTCACGCATTCTTGGTCGGAGGGTCCAGGTTTCCAGCTTAGCTTATTTCTTATTTCTCAGGTCAGCTGCTCTTGTATTCAGCCTACTAATATATATGGGGCTTGGTACCCAATCTCGGAATGTGGGGATGATGATATCTCCCCCCTGACCTGTCGTCCTGGCTCCCCCTTGTCGTAGCAATCGTGTTGTACCTCATCAATGTAGGGAGCCGCCCACTGGCCCAATGGCGGAATCCAATGGCGCAGCCGAAGGCTGTGAATGCGTGTTGGTCCTTCCAAGCGCTCCTGGGAATTACTTACCCTTTTTAATATACAAGATATTCTTTTAGACACACATCTGACTCCATTTTATTAATGACCTTATTTCAGTATATTGTAGTCATGACGTTTATGTTGTTCGGATTACTTCGGGACTCTCCTTTAGATTACCAACTCTAGTTTACCCCTGACGAAGGAGTCCGCCAGATTCGCCTCGGCCGACAGGGCGATCCGTGGGCTTGTTCCACAGGGTTTGTCTTAGATGCACGGAAATCGGCACCATTTAAGACAATGTCAGCCTCTGATTATTCGGGTCCCTCGACCTATATAATTTCCCAAAGGCCCAGTGTCTGCCAATTACTGAGCATGTGGGTGCCTCGGAGATTAAGCCGATGTTTACCCGAACCACACGTACATCCACCTCAGAGGCTCAGCCGGGGGCAGCCCATATCATAACATGTGTCAACCTCAGCGGCTGTGACGGCGCACCTTTTGTTGCGGTAGTTTGTACGAGGTTTTACTTTGGGCTCGTCTCAGGGACTCCGCCGATGCCGCCCATTGTCTTACCATGTGAGCGTCTCAGGGACTATGCCCGGTGCCTAGGAACATAGTGTGTACGCCCCTCAGAGGGCAGACCGGTACCTTTCATCAGCATGTGTTGACCTCAGAGGTTAAGTCGGCCCGTAACTGAGCGTGTGCGAACTCCAGAGGTGCGGTTTTGGTATCCACCTAACTTAACTTGGGCAGTCGAGTTTGGGACCCGGATAAAGGGGATTTAACCCAGAGGCTGCAAGATAGTATTTATCACTTTAGTCCTAATCAGGATAGAAGTCCAATCTGGAAAGTTTATAAAGAAGTTAGCAAATCAGACAGTCATGAAGTAATCAAGACAACATTTATTAAACATATTACAATATATAATTATTGACATGTGGCCACATACTTGTAAATACATTTGGACAAATACAATATTAAACAATCACATTCCTCAGCTGAGAGTGCACAAAGTTCTGCGGAAAGTATCTGACTACAGATGGACTTTCACGCAGTTCTCTGTGGGAGCTCTGATTACAGAGTAACTCCCCGAATCCTTCTGAGGCCCTTCCTTAAGTATCCAAACCAGGTGATGGCATGTCTCTGAAGACTGACCAATTTCGGTCAACGGTTAATTTTAGGGGCATTGTTGGCCTTGGTTCTCAAGTCCTCAGCCAATCAGATCACTTTAGGGGGTGGTCGTAATTCCCTTGTTCTGCCATGTGAGAGGCTCTCTCAGTTTGGTGGGTTTAGCCGAAGTTTCTATAGTTCTCTTAGGGAAAACTATACTGCCTTAAATCTGAGTGTATAACACTCGCCGTCTCATGCCTATTCAAACGAGACCAAACATGCGTGTATTTGTCCCTAACATCTATGTGTGGTGAGTTATCCTATTTCTAGTGGAAAAGGTGTCTGTGTCTGGGGACTGACAGCTGTTGTTGCTGTGGTTTGACTGTGGAACTCCGGCCACTCCAGGGGGTGAAAGGTCTTGCTTTTTCTGTATTGCTCCAGTTATTCTCAGGAGCCGGCAGGGCTTTGCCTTCCTTAAAAGGGATGGTTTGATGCGTGGAGTCCAATCTTGCCTGGGCCAGTGGATCCTTTTCTTGGAGCTCTGAGATGGACTGATGCAGGCTGATCAGAGTTGGGGCCTGCAGGACCTATAAGTTTTATGTCCTTACATCAATCTCTAGTTGTGATAGCAGTTGTTTCTGGCCACAACCGGGATTCGAACCCCGGTCTCCCGTGTGAAAGGCGGCGATCTTACCACTACACTATCCAGCAACTATATAATACAATATATAAAAAATATAATATAAATATAATATAAATATATAAAATATATAAAATATATTTTTGGCCACAACCGGGATTCGAACCCCGGTCTCCCGTGTGAAAGGCGGCGATCTTACCACTACACTATCCAGCAACTATATAATATAAGGGAGATTTACGGGAAAATACTAATACGGGAGGACGGCGGGAAAGAGAAGTAAAATACGGTAGTTTCCCGGCCAAAACGGGAGACTTGACAGCCTGAGATGGCTGTCTCTGGCCACGCCCCCTACAGTCGGTCCGGCCCCTGGCTTTTCCAGCGTGTTCGCGAAAACGACTTCATTATTTATCTGATTGATTTATCGACAGACCATCATACTTTTTAGACGTTATAATAACAACACTCTATTGATCCCCCTCTTACTGTCCATGATACACAATGACGAGACACATGTTCACTAATGACGAGAACTATTCTATTTTTCATGCCGGGTCCTTCAAATCTTACATTTACAAATCTTGTTCTTGTTCTCTGCTCGTTCCCGTAGATATATATTATTATACGGAGATTTACGGAGTCTTCAAAGACGGTCCAGCTCAAGGATCACTGTTGCTGTGGTGTAGATCAGCTGATCTGTAGTAGTCTTCTACGTACATCTTCTAGTAGACCTTCTGAGGGTACTTCACGCATTCTTGGTCGGAGGGTCCAGGTTTCCAGCTTAGCTTATTTCTTATTTCTCAGGTCAGCTGCTCTTGTATTCAGCCTACTAATATATATGGGGCTTGGTACCCAATCTCGGAATGTGGGGATGATGATATCTCCCCCCTGACCTGTCGTCCTGGCTCCCCCTTGTCGTAGCAATCGTGTTGTCTGCCAATTACTGAGCATGTGGGTGCCTCGGAGATTAAGCCGATGTTTACCCGAACCACACGTACATCCACCTCAGAGGCTCAGCCGGGGGCAGCCCATATCATAACATGTGTCAACCTCAGCGGCTGTGACGGCGCACCTTTTGTTGCGGTAGTTTGTACGAGGTTTTACTTTGGGCTCGTCTCAGGGACTCCGCCGATGCCGCCCATTGTCTTACCATGTGAGCGTCTCAGGGACTATGCCCGGTGCCTAGGAACATAGTGTGTACGCCCCTCAGAGGGCAGACCGGTACCTTTCATCAGCATGTGTTGACCTCAGAGGTTAAGTCGGCCCGTAACTGAGCGTGTGCGAACTCCAGAGGTGCGGTTTTGGTATCCACCTAACTTAACTTGGGCAGTCGAGTTTGGGACCCGGATAAAGGGGATTTAACCCAGAGGCTGCAAGATAGTATTTATCACTTTAGTCCTAATCAGGATAGAAGTCCAATCTGGAAAGTTTATAAAGAAGTTAGCAAATCAGACAGTCATGAAGTAATCAAGACAACATTTATTAAACATATTACAATATATAATTATTGACATGTGGCCACATACTTGTAAATACATTTGGACAAATACAATATTAAACAATCACATTCCTCAGCTGAGAGTGCACAAAGTTCTGCGGAAAGTATCTGACTACAGATGGACTTTCACGCAGTTCTCTGTGGGAGCTCTGATTACAGAGTAACTCCCCGAATCCTTCTGAGGCCCTTCCTTAAGTATCCAAACCAGGTGATGGCATGTCTCTGAAGACTGACCAATTTCGGTCAACGGTTAATTTTAGGGGCATTGTTGGCCTTGGTTCTCAAGTCCTCAGCCAATCAGATCACTTTAGGGGGTGGTCGTAATTCCCTTGTTCTGCCATGTGAGAGGCTCTCTCAGTTTGGTGGGTTTAGCCGAAGTTTCTATAGTTCTCTTAGGGAAAACTATACTGCCTTAAATCTGAGTGTATAACACTCGCCGTCTCATGCCTATTCAAACGAGACCAAACATGCGTGTATTTGTCCCTAACATCTATGTGTGGTGAGTTATCCTATTTCTAGTGGAAAAGGTGTCTGTGTCTGGGGACTGACAGCTGTTGTTGCTGTGGTTTGACTGTGGAACTCCGGCCACTCCAGGGGGTGAAAGGTCTTGCTTTTTCTGTATTGCTCCAGTTATTCTCAGGAGCCGGCAGGGCTTTGCCTTCCTTAAAAGGGATGGTTTGATGCGTGGAGTCCAATCTTGCCTGGGCCAGTGGATCCTTTTCTTGGAGCTCTGAGATGGACTGATGCAGGCTGATCAGAGTTGGGGCCTGCAGGACCTATAAGTTTTATGTCCTTACATCAATCTCTAGTTGTGATAGCAGTTGTTTCTGGCCACAACCGGGATTCGAACCCCGGTCTCCCGTGTGAAAGGCGGCGATCTTACCACTACACTATCCAGCAACTATATAATACAATATATAAAAAATATAATATAAATATAATATAAATATATAAAATATATAAAATATATTTTTGGCCACAACCGGGATTCGAACCCCGGTCTCCCGTGTGAAAGGCGGCGATCTTACCACTACACTATCCAGCAACTATATAATATAAGGGAGATTTACGGGAAAATACTAATACGGGAGGACGGCGCGAAAGAGAAGTAAAATACGGTAGTTTCCCGGCCAAAACGGGAGACTTGACAGCCTGAGATGGCTTTTCCAGCGAAAACGACTTCATTATTTATCTGATTGATTTATCGACAGACCATCATACTTTTTAGACGTTATAATCCCCCTCTTACTGTCCATGATACACAATGACGAGACACATGTTCACTAATGACGAGAACTATTCTATTTTTCATGCCGGGTCCTTCAAATCTTACATTTACAAATCTTGTTCTTGTTCTCTGCTCGTTCCCGTAGATATATATTATTATACGGAGATTTACGGAGTCTTCAAAGACGGTCCAGCTCAAGGATCACTGTTGCTGTGGTGTAGATCAGCTGATCTGTAGTAGTCTTCTACGTACATCTTCTAGTAGACCTTCTGAGGGTACTTCACGCATTCTTGGTCGGAGGGTCCAGGTTTCCAGCTTAGCTTATTTCTTATTTCTCAGGTCAGCTGCTCTTGTATTCAGCCTACTAATATATATGGGGCTTGGTACCCAATCTCGGAATATGGGGATGATGATATCTCCCCCCTGACCTGTCGTCCTGGCTCCCCCTTGTCGTAGCAATCGTGTTGTACCTCATCAATCTCTAGTTGTGATAGCAGTTGTTTCTGGCCACAACCGGGATTCGAACCCCGGTCTCCCGTGTGAAAGGCGGCGATCTTACCACTACACTATCCAGCAACTATATAATACAATATATAAAAAATATAATATAAATATAATATAAATATATAAAATATATAAAATATATAAAATATATTTTTGGCCACAACCGGGATTCGAACCCCGGTCTCCCGTGTGAAAGGCGGCGATCTTACCACTACACTATCCAGCAACTATATAATATAAGGGAGATTTACGGGAAAATACTAATACGGGAGGACGGCGCGAAAGAGAAGTAAAATACGGTAGTTTCCCGGCCAAAACGGGAGACTTGACAGCCTGAGATGGCTTTTCCAGCGAAAACGACTTCATTATTTATCTGATTGATTTATCGACAGACCATCATACTTTTTAGACGTTATAATAACAACACTCTATTGATCCCCCTCTTACTGTCCATGATACACAATGACGAGACACATGTTCACTAATGACGAGAACTATTCTATTTTTCATGCCGGGTCCTTCAAATCTTACATTTACAAATCTTGTTCTTGTTCTCTGCTCGTTCCCGTAGATATATATTATTATACGGAGATTTACGGAGTCTTCAAAGACGGTCCAGCTCAAGGATCACTGTTGCTGTGGTGTAGATCAGCTGATCTGTAGTAGTCTTCTACGTACATCTTCTAGTAGACCTTCTGAGGGTACTTCACGCATTCTTGGTCGGAGGGTCCAGGTTTCCAGCTTAGCTTATTTCTTATTTCTCAGGTCAGCTGCTCTTGTATTCAGCCTACTAATATATATGGGGCTTGGTACCCAATCTCGGAATGTGGGGATGATGATATCTCCCCCCTGACCTGTCGTCCTGGCTCCCCCTTGTCGTAGCAATCGTGTTGTACCTCATCAATCTCTAGTTGTGATAGCAGTTGTTTCTGGCCACAACCGGGATTCGAACCCCGGTCTCCCGTGTGAAAGGCGGCGATCTTACCACTACACTATCCAGCAACTATATAATACAATATATAAAAAATATAATATAAATATAATATAAATATATAAAATATATAAAATATATTTTTGGCCACAACCGGGATTCGAACCCCGGTCTCCCGTGTGAAAGGCGGCGATCTTACCACTACACTATCCAGCAACTATATAATATAAGGGAGATTTACGGGAAAATACTAATACGGGAGGACGGCGCGAAAGAGAAGTAAAATACGGTAGTTTCCCGGCCAAAACGGGAGACTTGACAGCCTGAGATGGCTGTCTCTGGCCACGCCCCCTACAGTCGGTCCGGCCCCTGGCTTTTCCAGCGTGTTCGCGAAAACGACTTCATTATTTATCTGATTGATTTATCGACAGACCATCATACTTTTTAGACGTTATAATAACAACACTCTATTGATCTTACTGTCCATGATACACAATGACGAGACACATGTTCACTAATGACGAGAACTATTCTATTTTTCATGCCGGGTCCTTCAAATCTTACATTTACAAATCTTGTTCTTGTTCTCTGCTCGTTCCCGTAGATATATATTATTATACGGAGATTTACGGAGTCTTCAAAGACGGTCCAGCTCAAGGATCACTGTTGCTGTGGTGTAGATCAGCTGATCTGTAGTAGTCTTCTACGTACATCTTCTAGTAGACCTTCTGAGGGTACTTCACGCATTCTTGGTCGGAGGGTCCAGGTTTCCAGCTTAGCTTATTTCTTATTTCTCAGGTCAGCTGCTCTTGTATTCAGCCTACTAATATATATGGGGCTTGGTACCCAATCTCGGAATGTGGGGATGATGATATCTCCCCCCTGACCTGTCGTCCTGGCTCCCCCTTGTCGTAGCAATCGTGTTGTACCTCATCAATCTCTAGTTGTGATAGCAGTTGTTTCTGGCCACAACCGGGATTCGAACCCCGGTCTCCCGTGTGAAAGGCGGCGATCTTACCACTACACTATCCAGCAACTATATAATACAATATATAAAAAATATAATATAAATATAATATAAATATATAAAATATATAAAATATATTTTTGGCCACAACCGGGATTCGAACCCCGGTCTCCCGTGTGAAAGGCGGCGATCTTACCACTACACTATCCAGCAACTATATAATATAAGGGAGATTTACGGGAAAATACTAATACGGGAGGACGGCGCGAAAGAGAAGTAAAATACGGTAGTTTCCCGGCCAAAACGGGAGACTTGACAGCCTGAGATGGCTGTCTCTGGCCACGCCCCCTACAGTCGGTCCGGCCCCTGGCTTTTCCAGCGTGTTCGCGAAAACGACTTCATTATTTATCTGATTGATTTATCGACAGACCATCATACTTTTTAGACGTTATAATAACAACACTCTATTGATCCCCCTCTTACTGTCCATGATACACAATGACGAGACACATGTTCACTAATGACGAGAACTATTCTATTTTTCATGCCGGGTCCTTCAAATCTTACATTTACAAATTTTGTTCTTGTTCTCTGCTCGTTCCCGTAGATATATATTATTATACGGAGATTTACGGAGTCTTCAAAGACGGTCCAGCTCAAGGATCACTGTTGCTGTGGTGTAGATCAGCTGATCTGTAGTAGTCTTCTACGTACATCTTCTAGTAGACCTTCTGAGGGTACTTCACGCATTCTTGGTCGGAGGGTCCAGGTTTCCAGCTTAGCTTATTTCTTATTTCTCAGGTCAGCTGCTCTTGTATTCAGCCTACTAATATATATGGGGCTTGGTACCCAATCTCGGAATGTGGGGATGATGATATCTCCCCCCTGACCTGTCGTCCTGGCTCCCCCTTGTCGTAGCAATCGTGTTGTACCTCATCAATCTCTAGTTGTGATAGCAGTTGTTTCTGGCCACAACCGGGATTCGAACCCCGGTCTCCCGTGTGAAAGGCGGCGATCTTACCACTACACTATCCAGCAACTATATAATACAATATATAAAAAATATAATATAAATATAATATAAATATATAAAATATATAAAATATATTTTTGGCCACAACCGGGATTCGAACCCCGGTCTCCCGTGTGAAAGGCGGCGATCTTACCACTACACTATCCAGCAACTATATAATATAAGGGAGATTTACGGGAAAATACTAATACGGGAGGACGGCGGGAAAGAGAAGTAAAATACGGTAGTTTCCCGGCCAAAACGGGAGACTTGACAGCCTGAGATGGCTGTCTCTGGCCACGCCCCCTACAGTCGGTCCGGCCCCTGGCTTTTCCAGCGTGTTCGCGAAAACGACTTCATTATTTATCTGATTGATTTATCGACAGACCATCATACTTTTTAGACGTTATAATAACAACACTCTATTGATCCCCCTCTTACTGTCCATGATACACAATGACGAGACACATGTTCACTAATGACGAGAACTATTCTATTTTTCATGCCGGGTCCTTCAAATCTTACATTTACAAATCTTGTTCTTGTTCTCTGCTCGTTCCCGTAGATATATATTATTATACGGAGATTTACGGAGTCTTCAAAGACGGTCCAGCTCAAGGATCACTGTTGCTGTGGTGTAGATCAGCTGATCTGTAGTAGTCTTCTACGTACATCTTCTAGTAGACCTTCTGAGGGTACTTCACGCATTCTTGGTCGGAGGGTCCAGGTTTCCAGCTTAGCTTATTTCTTATTTCTCAGGTCAGCTGCTCTTGTATTCAGCCTACTAATATATATGGGGCTTGGTACCCAATCTCGGAATGTGGGGATGATGATATCTCCCCCCTGACCTGTCGTCCTGGCTCCCCCTTGTCGTAGCAATCGTGTTGTACCTCATCAATGTAGGGAGCCGCCCACTGGCCCAATGGCGGAATCCAATGGCGCAGCCGAAGGCTGTGAATGCGTGTTGGTCCTTCCAAGCGCTCCTGGGAATTACTTACCCTTTTTAATATACAAGATATTCTTTTAGACACACATCTGACTCCATTTTATTAATGACCTTATTTCAGTATATTGTAGTCATGACGTTTATGTTGTTCGGATTACTTCGGGACTCTCCTTTAGATTACCAACTCTAGTTTACCCCTGACGAAGGAGTCCGCCAGATTCGCCTCGGCCGACAGGGCGATCCGTGGGCTTGTTCCACAGGGTTTGTCTTAGATGCACGGAAATCGGCACCATTTAAGACAATGTCAGCCTCTGATTATTCGGGTCCCTCGACCTATATAATTTCCCAAAGGCCCAGTGTCTGCCAATTACTGAGCATGTGGGTGCCTCGGAGATTAAGCCGATGTTTACCCGAACCACACGTACATCCACCTCAGAGGCTCAGCCGGGGGCAGCCCATATCATAACATGTGTCAACCTCAGCGGCTGTGACGGCGCACCTTTTGTTGCGGTAGTTTGTACGAGGTTTTACTTTGGGCTCGTCTCAGGGACTCCGCCGATGCCGCCCATTGTCTTACCATGTGAGCGTCTCAGGGACTATGCCCGGTGCCTAGGAACATAGTGTGTACGCCCCTCAGAGGGCAGACCGGTACCTTTCATCAGCATGTGTTGACCTCAGAGGTTAAGTCGGCCCGTAACTGAGCGTGTGCGAACTCCAGAGGTGCGGTTTTGGTATCCACCTAACTTAACTTGGGCAGTCGAGTTTGGGACCCGGATAAAGGGGATTTAACCCAGAGGCTGCAAGATAGTATTTATCACTTTAGTCCTAATCAGGATAGAAGTCCAATCTGGAAAGTTTATAAAGAAGTTAGCAAATCAGACAGTCATGAAGTAATCAAGACAACATTTATTAAACATATTACAATATATAATTATTGACATGTGGCCACATACTTGTAAATACATTTGGACAAATACAATATTAAACAATCACATTCCTCAGCTGAGAGTGCACAAAGTTCTGCGGAAAGTATCTGACTACAGATGGACTTTCACGCAGTTCTCTGTGGGAGCTCTGATTACAGAGTAACTCCCCGAATCCTTCTGAGGCCCTTCCTTAAGTATCCAAACCAGGTGATGGCATGTCTCTGAAGACTGACCAATTTCGGTCAACGGTTAATTTTAGGGGCATTGTTGGCCTTGGTTCTCAAGTCCTCAGCCAATCAGATCACTTTAGGGGGTGGTCGTAATTCCCTTGTTCTGCCATGTGAGAGGCTCTCTCAGTTTGGTGGGTTTAGCCGAAGTTTCTATAGTTCTCTTAGGGAAAACTATACTGCCTTAAATCTGAGTGTATAACACTCGCCGTCTCATGCCTATTCAAACGAGACCAAACATGCGTGTATTTGTCCCTAACATCTATGTGTGGTGAGTTATCCTATTTCTAGTGGAAAAGGTGTCTGTGTCTGGGGACTGACAGCTGTTGTTGCTGTGGTTTGACTGTGGAACTCCGGCCACTCCAGGGGGTGAAAGGTCTTGCTTTTTCTGTATTGCTCCAGTTATTCTCAGGAGCCGGCAGGGCTTTGCCTTCCTTAAAAGGGATGGTTTGATGCGTGGAGTCCAATCTTGCCTGGGCCAGTGGATCCTTTTCTTGGAGCTCTGAGATGGACTGATGCAGGCTGATCAGAGTTGGGGCCTGCAGGACCTATAAGTTTTATGTCCTTACATCAATCTCTAGTTGTGATAGCAGTTGTTTCTGGCCACAACCGGGATTCGAACCCCGGTCTCCCGTGTGAAAGGCGGCGATCTTACCACTACACTATCCAGCAACTATATAATACAATATATAAAAAATATAATATAAATATAATATAAATATATAAAATATATAAAATATATTTTTGGCCACAACCGGGATTCGAACCCCGGTCTCCCGTGTGAAAGGCGGCGATCTTACCACTACACTATCCAGCAACTATATAATATAAGGGAGATTTACGGGAAAATACTAATACGGGAGGACGGCGGGAAAGAGAAGTAAAATACGGTAGTTTCCCGGCCAAAACGGGAGACTTGACAGCCTGAGATGGCTGTCTCTGGCCACGCCCCCTACAGTCGGTCCGGCCCCTGGCTTTTCCAGCGTGTTCGCGAAAACGACTTCATTATTTATCTGATTGATTTATCGACAGACCATCATACTTTTTAGACGTTATAATAACAACACTCTATTGATCCCCCTCTTACTGTCCATGATACACAATGACGAGACACATGTTCACTAATGACGAGAACTATTCTATTTTTCATGCCGGGTCCTTCAAATCTTACATTTACAAATCTTGTTCTTGTTCTCTGCTCGTTCCCGTAGATATATATTATATATTCTTGGTCGGAGGGTCCAGGTTTCCAGCTTAGCTTATTTCTTATTTCTCAGGTCAGCTGCTCTTGTATTCAGCCTACTAATATATATGGGGCTTGGTACCCAATCTCGGAATGTGGGGATGATGATATCTCCCCCCTGACCTGTCGTCCTGGCTTCCCCTTGTCGTAGCAATCGTGTTGTACCTCATCAATCTCTAGTTGTGATAGCAGTTGTTTCTGGCCACAACCGGGATTCGAACCCCGGTCTCCCGTGTGAAAGGCGGCGATCTTACCACTACACTATCCAGCAACTATATAATACAATATATAAAAAATATAATATAAATATAATATAAATATATAAAATATATAAAATATATTTTTGGCCACAACCGGGATTCGAACCCCGGTCTCCCGTGTGAAAGGCGGCGATCTTACCACTACACTATCCAGCAACTATATAATATAAGGGAGATTTACGGGAAAATACTAATACGGGAGGACGGCGCGAAAGAGAAGTAAAATACGGTAGTTTCCCGGCCAAAACGGGAGACTTGACAGCCTGAGATGGCTGTCTCTGGCCACGCCCCCTACAGTCGGTCCGGCCCCTGGCTTTTCCAGCGTGTTCGCGAAAACGACTTCATTATTTATCTGATTGATTTATCGACAGACCATCATACTTTTTAGACGTTATAATAACAACACTCTATTGATCTTACTGTCCATGATACACAATGACGAGACACATGTTCACTAATGACGAGAACTATTCTATTTTTCATGCCGGGTCCTTCAAATCTTACATTTACAAATCTTGTTCTTGTTCTCTGCTCGTTCCCGTAGATATATATTATTATACGGAGATTTACGGAGTCTTCAAAGACGGTCCAGCTCAAGGATCACTGTTGCTGTGGTGTAGATCAGCTGATCTGTAGTAGTCTTCTACGTACATCTTCTAGTAGACCTTCTGAGGGTACTTCACGCATTCTTGGTCGGAGGGTCCAGGTTTCCAGCTTAGCTTATTTCTTATTTCTCAGGTCAGCTGCTCTTGTATTCAGCCTACTAATATATATGGGGCTTGGTACCCAATCTCGGAATGTGGGGATGATGATATCTCCCCCCTGACCTGTCGTCCTGGCTCCCCCTTGTCGTAGCAATCGTGTTGTACCTCATCAATGTAGGGAGCCGCCCACTGGCCCAATGGCGGAATCCAATGGCGCAGCCGAAGGCTGTGAATGCGTGTTGGTCCTTCCAAGCGCTCCTGGGAATTACTTACCCTTTTTAATATACAAGATATTCTTTTAGACACACATCTGACTCCATTTTATTAATGACCTTATTTCAGTATATTGTAGTCATGACGTTTATGTTGTTCGGATTACTTCGGGACTCTCCTTTAGATTACCAACTCTAGTTTACCCCTGACGAAGGAGTCCGCCAGATTCGCCTCGGCCGACAGGGCGATCCGTGGGCTTGTTCCACAGGGTTTGTCTTAGATGCACGGAAATCGGCACCATTTAAGACAATGTCAGCCTCTGATTATTCGGGTCCCTCGACCTATATAATTTCCCAAAGGCCCAGTGTCTGCCAATTACTGAGCATGTGGGTGCCTCGGAGATTAAGCCGATGTTTACCCGAACCACACGTACATCCACCTCAGAGGCTCAGCCGGGGGCAGCCCATATCATAACATGTGTCAACCTCAGCGGCTGTGACGGCGCACCTTTTGTTGCGGTAGTTTGTACGAGGTTTTACTTTGGGCTCGTCTCAGGGACTCCGCCGATGCCGCCCATTGTCTTACCATGTGAGCGTCTCAGGGACTATGCCCGGTGCCTAGGAACATAGTGTGTACGCCCCTCAGAGGGCAGACCGGTACCTTTCATCAGCATGTGTTGACCTCAGAGGTTAAGTCGGCCCGTAACTGAGCGTGTGCGAACTCCAGAGGTGCGGTTTTGGTATCCACCTAACTTAACTTGGGCAGTCGAGTTTGGGACCCGGATAAAGGGGATTTAACCCAGAGGCTGCAAGATAGTATTTATCACTTTAGTCCTAATCAGGATAGAAGTCCAATCTGGAAAGTTTATAAAGAAGTTAGCAAATCAGACAGTCATGAAGTAATCAAGACAACATTTATTAAACATATTACAATATATAATTATTGACATGTGGCCACATACTTGTAAATACATTTGGACAAATACAATATTAAACAATCACATTCCTCAGCTGAGAGTGCACAAAGTTCTGCGGAAAGTATCTGACTACAGATGGACTTTCACGCAGTTCTCTGTGGGAGCTCTGATTACAGAGTAACTCCCCGAATCCTTCTGAGGCCCTTCCTTAAGTATCCAAACCAGGTGATGGCATGTCTCTGAAGACTGACCAATTTCGGTCAACGGTTAATTTTAGGGGCATTGTTGGCCTTGGTTCTCAAGTCCTCAGCCAATCAGATCACTTTAGGGGGTGGTCGTAATTCCCTTGTTCTGCCATGTGAGAGGCTCTCTCAGTTTGGTGGGTTTAGCCGAAGTTTCTATAGTTCTCTTAGGGAAAACTATACTGCCTTAAATCTGAGTGTATAACACTCGCCGTCTCATGCCTATTCAAACGAGACCAAACATGCGTGTATTTGTCCCTAACATCTATGTGTGGTGAGTTATCCTATTTCTAGTGGAAAAGGTGTCTGTGTCTGGGGACTGACAGCTGTTGTTGCTGTGGTTTGACTGTGGAACTCCGGCCACTCCAGGGGGTGAAAGGTCTTGCTTTTTCTGTATTGCTCCAGTTATTCTCAGGAGCCGGCAGGGCTTTGCCTTCCTTAAAAGGGATGGTTTGATGCGTGGAGTCCAATCTTGCCTGGGCCAGTGGATCCTTTTCTTGGAGCTCTGAGATGGACTGATGCAGGCTGATCAGAGTTGGGGCCTGCAGGACCTATAAGTTTTATGTCCTTACATCAATCTCTAGTTGTGATAGCAGTTGTTTCTGGCCACAACCGGGATTCGAACCCCGGTCTCCCGTGTGAAAGGCGGCGATCTTACCACTACACTATCCAGCAACTATATAATACAATATATAAAAAATATAATATAAATATAATATAAATATATAAAATATATAAAATATATTTTTGGCCACAACCGGGATTCGAACCCCGGTCTCCCGTGTGAAAGGCGGCGATCTTACCACTACACTATCCAGCAACTATATAATATAAGGGAGATTTACGGGAAAATACTAATACGGGAGGACGGCGGGAAAGAGAAGTAAAATACGGTAGTTTCCCGGCCAAAACGGGAGACTTGACAGCCTGAGATGGCTGTCTCTGGCCACGCCCCCTACAGTCGGTCCGGCCCCTGGCTTTTCCAGCGTGTTCGCGAAAACGACTTCATTATTTATCTGATTGATTTATCGACAGACCATCATACTTTTTAGACGTTATAATAACAACACTCTATTGATCTTACTGTCCATGATACACAATGACGAGACACATGTTCACTAATGACGAGAACTATTCTATTTTTCATGCCGGGTCCTTCAAATCTTACATTTACAAATCTTGTTCTTGTTCTCTGCTCGTTCCCGTAGATATATATTATTATACGGAGATTTACGGAGTCTTCAAAGACGGTCCAGCTCAAGGATCACTGTTGCTGTGGTGTAGATCAGCTGATCTGTAGTAGTCTTCTACGTACATCTTCTAGTAGACCTTCTGAGGGTACTTCACGCATTCTTGGTCGGAGGGTCCAGGTTTCCAGCTTAGCTTATTTCTTATTTCTCAGGTCAGCTGCTCTTGTATTCAGCCTACTAATATATATGGGGCTTGGTACCCAATCTCGGAATGTGGGGATGATGATATCTCCCCCCTGACCTGTCGTCCTGGCTCCCCCTTGTCGTAGCAATCGTGTTGTACCTCATCAATCTCTAGTTGTGATAGCAGTTGTTTCTGGCCACAACCGGGATTCGAACCCCGGTCTCCCGTGTGAAAGGCGGCGATCTTACCACTACACTATCCAGCAACTATATAATACAATATATAAAAAATATAATATAAATATAATATAAATATATAAAATATATAAAATATATTTTTGGCCACAACCGGGATTCGAACCCCGGTCTCCCGTGTGAAAGGCGGCGATCTTACCACTACACTATCCAGCAACTATATAATATAAGGGAGATTTACGGGAAAATACTAATACGGGAGGACGGCGGGAAAGAGAAGTAAAATACGGTAGTTTCCCGGCCAAAACGGGAGACTTGACAGCCTGAGATGGCTGTCTCTGGCCACGCCCCCTACAGTCGGTCCGGCCCCTGGCTTTTCCAGCGTGTTCGCGAAAACGACTTCATTATTTATCTGATTGATTTATCGACAGACCATCATACTTTTTAGACGTTATAATAACAACACTCTATTGATCCCCCTCTTACTGTCCATGATACACAATGACGAGACACATGTTCACTAATGACGAGAACTATTCTATTTTTCATGCCGGGTCCTTCAAATCTTACATTTACAAATCTTGTTCTTGTTCTCTGCTCGTTCCCGTAGATATATATTATTATACGGAGATTTACGGAGTCTTCAAAGACGGTCCAGCTCAAGGATCACTGTTGCTGTGGTGTAGATCAGCTGATCTGTAGTAGTCTTCTACGTACATCTTCTAGTAGACCTTCTGAGGGTACTTCACGCATTCTTGGTCGGAGGGTCCAGGTTTCCAGCTTAGCTTATTTCTTATTTCTCAGGTCAGCTGCTCTTGTATTCAGCCTACTAATATATATGGGGCTTGGTACCCAATCTCGGAATGTGGGGATGATGATATCTCCCCCCTGACCTGTCGTCCTGGCTCCCCCTTGTCGTAGCAATCGTGTTGTACCTCATCAATGTAGGGAGCCGCCCACTGGCCCAATGGCGGAATCCAATGGCGCAGCCGAAGGCTGTGAATGCGTGTTGGTCCTTCCAAGCGCTCCTGGGAATTACTTACCCTTTTTAATATACAAGATATTCTTTTAGACACACATCTGACTCCATTTTATTAATGACCTTATTTCAGTATATTGTAGTCATGACGTTTATGTTGTTCGGATTACTTCGGGACTCTCCTTTAGATTACCAACTCTAGTTTACCCCTGACGAAGGAGTCCGCCAGATTCGCCTCGGCCGACAGGGCGATCCGTGGGCTTGTTCCACAGGGTTTGTCTTAGATGCACGGAAATCGGCACCATTTAAGACAATGTCAGCCTCTGATTATTCGGGTCCCTCGACCTATATAATTTCCCAAAGGCCCAGTGTCTGCCAATTACTGAGCATGTGGGTGCCTCGGAGATTAAGCCGATGTTTACCCGAACCACACGTACATCCACCTCAGAGGCTCAGCCGGGGGCAGCCCATATCATAACATGTGTCAACCTCAGCGGCTGTGACGGCGCACCTTTTGTTGCGGTAGTTTGTACGAGGTTTTACTTTGGGCTCGTCTCAGGGACTCCGCCGATGCCGCCCATTGTCTTACCATGTGAGCGTCTCAGGGACTATGCCCGGTGCCTAGGAACATAGTGTGTACGCCCCTCAGAGGGCAGACCGGTACCTTTCATCAGCATGTGTTGACCTCAGAGGTTAAGTCGGCCCGTAACTGAGCGTGTGCGAACTCCAGAGGTGCGGTTTTGGTATCCACCTAACTTAACTTGGGCAGTCGAGTTTGGGACCCGGATAAAGGGGATTTAACCCAGAGGCTGCAAGATAGTATTTATCACTTTAGTCCTAATCAGGATAGAAGTCCAATCTGGAAAGTTTATAAAGAAGTTAGCAAATCAGACAGTCATGAAGTAATCAAGACAACATTTATTAAACATATTACAATATATAATTATTGACATGTGGCCACATACTTGTAAATACATTTGGACAAATACAATATTAAACAATCACATTCCTCAGCTGAGAGTGCACAAAGTTCTGCGGAAAGTATCTGACTACAGATGGACTTTCACGCAGTTCTCTGTGGGAGCTCTGATTACAGAGTAACTCCCCGAATCCTTCTGAGGCCCTTCCTTAAGTATCCAAACCAGGTGATGGCATGTCTCTGAAGACTGACCAATTTCGGTCAACGGTTAATTTTAGGGGCATTGTTGGCCTTGGTTCTCAAGTCCTCAGCCAATCAGATCACTTTAGGGGGTGGTCGTAATTCCCTTGTTCTGCCATGTGAGAGGCTCTCTCAGTTTGGTGGGTTTAGCCGAAGTTTCTATAGTTCTCTTAGGGAAAACTATACTGCCTTAAATCTGAGTGTATAACACTCGCCGTCTCATGCCTATTCAAACGAGACCAAACATGCGTGTATTTGTCCCTAACATCTATGTGTGGTGAGTTATCCTATTTCTAGTGGAAAAGGTGTCTGTGTCTGGGGACTGACAGCTGTTGTTGCTGTGGTTTGACTGTGGAACTCCGGCCACTCCAGGGGGTGAAAGGTCTTGCTTTTTCTGTATTGCTCCAGTTATTCTCAGGAGCCGGCAGGGCTTTGCCTTCCTTAAAAGGGATGGTTTGATGCGTGGAGTCCAATCTTGCCTGGGCCAGTGGATCCTTTTCTTGGAGCTCTGAGATGGACTGATGCAGGCTGATCAGAGTTGGGGCCTGCAGGACCTATAAGTTTTATGTCCTTACATCAATCTCTAGTTGTGATAGCAGTTGTTTCTGGCCACAACCGGGATTCGAACCCCGGTCTCCCGTGTGAAAGGCGGCGATCTTACCACTACACTATCCAGCAACTATATAATACAATATATAAAAAATATAATATAAATATTATATAAATATATAAAATATATAAAATATATTTTTGGCCACAACCGGGATTCGAACCCCGGTCTCCCGTGTGAAAGGCGGCGATCTTACCACTACACTATCCAGCAACTATATAATATAAGGGAGATTTACGGGAAAATACTAATACGGGAGGACGGCGCGAAAGAGAAGTAAAATACGGTAGTTTCCCGGCCAAAACGGGAGACTTGACAGCCTGAGATGGCTTTTCCAGCGAAAACGACTTCATTATTTATCTGATTGATTTATCGACAGACCATCATACTTTTTAGACGTTATAATAACAACACTCTATTGATCCCCCTCTTACTGTCCATGATACACAATGACGAGACACATGTTCACTAATGACGAGAACTATTCTATTTTTCATGCCGGGTCCTTCAAATCTTACATTTACAAATCTTGTTCTTGTTCTCTGCTCGTTCCCGTAGATATATATTATTATACGGAGATTTACGGAGTCTTCAAAGACGGTCCAGCTCAAGGATCACTGTTGCTGTGGTGTAGATCAGCTGATCTGTAGTAGTCTTCTACGTACATCTTCTAGTAGACCTTCTGAGGGTACTTCACGCATTCTTGGTCGGAGGGTCCAGGTTTCCAGCTTAGCTTATTTCTTATTTCTCAGGTCAGCTGCTCTTGTATTCAGCCTACTAATATATATGGGGCTTGGTACCCAATCTCGGAATGTGGGGATGATGATATCTCCCCCCTGACCTGTCGTCCTGGCTCCCCCTTGTCGTAGCAATCGTGTTGTACCTCATCAATCTCTAGTTGTGATAGCAGTTGTTTCTGGCCACAACCGGGATTCGAACCCCGGTCTCCCGTGTGAAAGGCGGCGATCTTACCACTACACTATCCAGCAACTATATAATACAATATATAAAAAATATAATATAAATATAATATAAATATATAAAATATATAAAATATATTTTTGGCCACAACCGGGATTCGAACCCCGGTCTCCCGTGTGAAAGGCGGCGATCTTACCACTACACTATCCAGCAACTATATAATATAAGGGAGATTTACGGGAAAATACTAATACGGGAGGACGGCGGGAAAGAGAAGTAAAATACGGTAGTTTCCCGGCCAAAACGGGAGACTTGACAGCCTGAGATGGCTGTCTCTGGCCACGCCCCCTACAGTCGGTCCGGCCCCTGGCTTTTCCAGCGTGTTCGCGAAAACGACTTCATTTATTTTCTTATTGATTTATCGACAGACCATCATACTTTTTAGACGTTATAATAACAACACTCTATTGATCCCCAAAGAGAGAAATTCTCTCCTTGCCTGCCCCCTCTTACTGTCCATGATACACAAGCACATATGTAGAAAAACGTCAGCTTGGAAGCCAAGGCTGGACTTAACCTACTCTATTCTGGTATTCTGTTCTCCCAAGTAAGGCGTGGGTTCGAATCCAACTTCCGACAAAAGTTCTTCAATCGCTACAGCACAATTTGAGCCACTTACGGCTTTAATTGCTTTGTTTTATTTTTGCGTTTCAGGCAAAACTACATAACACTTAAAGACACTACGGGCATGTAAATGGAGAACGAAATTATAGTTATACCGAATCTCCTACACACAATACCAAGGTTACCAACTTTGGTCAGCTGGCCGGAGTGAGACGTTCAATTCCCGTAAGATTTCTTTGCGCCAGCCTGAGAGTCTGAAAACACGTCACACCAGATGCATGAGAGATGGAAACCTGGGATATTCAGTCGAATCAGATCAAATATGATGCTAAGTTAGTACTAAGTTAAAATATGTTCCGCACTTGTAACATGCACCCATGATTTGGAACAGCAGCATACCTGTCAAGGTTTGGATTTGAAAATAAAGGAAATTTTCCGGCACCCGCCGTGAGCCATCCCACCACCGCAACCAGGCTCCAGTATCAACAACAACAAACAAACAAATTTATTTTTATATAGCGCATTATCACAACATTACATTGTCTCAAAGCGCTTTACAGTATCCTCACCCAAAGCCCCCAGTGAGTAAGCCATAGGCGACAGTGGCAAGGAAAAACTCCCTAGAAGGAAGAAACCTTGAGAGGGACCAGACTCAAAGGGGAAGCCCATCCTCCAGGGGCCGGCAGGGATAGTCAAATAGAGAGAGGAGAGCAAGGAAGATAAGCCAATGCCGAAGCCGAGTCTTCTTCCAATTGCCAGGCAACCAGAGGTAAGGCAGCGGGTCATACATGGAAGATCAGAACGGCGAGCTGGATGCAGGGACGTCACTGGTGGTGGTCGGGTGTGCTGGATATCTTGATAGATTGAGGTCTCCAGGCATCACCCCCAGGAGGAGTAGGGGAAATAAAATGTACAATTAGGCATAGTAGAGGAGGCTATTGGCAGTGCTAAAAGCTAGGTGAGTACAATATGAAGTGCAATCTGCAAGCTCCGGCAGATATGGCTATGGCAGCATCAGTAGGAGGGAGAGGCAAGTGGGAATGCCGGCATGGGGAGTCCCTGAAATGTCAGCACTCCAGTTCCACAAGAGATTGCAAAGCTAGAGTGACAGCACTGACAATCCAGTTCATCCAAAGCCAATGGCACCGATCCCCACCCAGCTCTACACCTCACACTACAGGTCTGCCTGGGAGTGAAGAGTTAGCTAGGGCTAGAACTAGTGTCCCTATACGCTAAACTAAACAGGTGTGTTTTTAGTCTGGACTTGAGTTTTTAGTCTGGACAGAGCACGTTACTGACACACACATCTTCTTCGCAATGTTGCACACCTCTTTAAAATTTGCCTTTGTGATCTCCGATTGCCTCAATCGGACATCATTAGTGCCGACGTGGATAACTATCTGAGAGTATTTACGTTTACTTTTAGCCAGCACTTTTAAATTTGCCGAGATGTCGGTCGCTCTGGCACCCGGGAGACAATTTACAATGGTCGCTGGAGTCGCTACTCTCACGTTTCTTAGAATAGAATCACCAATTATTAGAGCACTTTCAACAGGCGTCTCAGTGGGAGTTTCACTGAGTGGGGAGAACCTGTTGGAAACGCGGATAGGCGAATGGTGCCGGTGTAAGTTTGGTTTGGATTTGCGACTATGCCGCCGGGTCGTCACCCACTCGCCTTGCTGCGAAGGCTCTGCTGCCGGAGCAGGGGGAGACTTACTGGCTATCGCGGACATATCCGGAGCCGCTAATACTGAGTCAATAAAACTCTCATTCTCCTGAATGTTATGTAACGTCCGGATACGTCCCTCTAACACTACAATCTTCTCCGTCAGTCTAGCGACTAACTGACACTTCTCACATGTATAAATACCGCTAATGACTGGAGAAGAATAGCTAAACATATTACACTCAGAACACGGAACAGTAGACATGGCGTTGTACTTACGTAAACTGAGGCTGTAAGGCTGGAAGCACCTTCTTAATTGAACGAAGATCGTGGGTCGGTACTTGCGTAGGTGATTAATCCGTCGGGGTCTGGGAAATTTTATTTATTTATTTTGGAGGATTATTAATCTTGCGAAGCTTTTTCCCAATGACTTAACTCGAATTATTATTTAGGTGATATCTATGGTTTCAAAGTTCGCGCGCTAGCAGTCAGTATCACTCTCGCAGGAAACAGGAAACAACGGAAATGACCATGTGTATCCCTTACATTTTAAGACAGGAAATATAAAATAATATAAATTATATAAAATATAATATAAATATAAATATATAAAATATAAAATAACCATTTGTCATTTATTTTCTATTAATTTTTCATGTTCACTCATGCGGCTCTGTCATTCACTAATGACTTGGATTTTTCATGCCGACTGACATCGTTCCTTCCCCGTGGGAGACAAATCTTACAGAACGCGTGACCCATCCTGCTCCTCTTCAGGAAAGTAAATTCGTCATCTTCGTCATCACCCCTTAAAACAATTACTGAAGCGAGACGGCGCACGCGTTACGGCGACAGATTTAAATTGTGAGTGCACTATATCTCGTCGCAAATGGTGCTTAACCACGGCGGGTCTCAAGCACAGGAGACTCCCAATTTCTAAATGACACACACTTGGCTCACAGCGCAAAGTTGTGTTAAACTTGCTTTGTCTAAAGCAGGCACACACATACGAGAATGATCCTGATAGGTAACTAAGCTATCGGTCTTATGTCCAAGCGCAACATAATTTAGGTTAGAACCTCATAACAAGTATTCCCGTTCGCTAATAGAGAGATCTCTCCCAGGATATATAGAAACGGAGACACTCGTCCGAATTGAACCTGGAAACAAAGCGCTACATCTGAGAATCTCGTCAGACATAGGGTTAAAGTTTACTGCAGTTTAATACGAAAGAACTACAATGAAATCACCGAAAATAAAACAAAATAATATAACTACTAATAATAGAAATAAAAATAACTATAATAAGCCCATATGATCCCGCTTAAATGCCTTCAGATTGCCATGAGTGCGACTTTTGCAACCAGTTGACAGTAGCGCTTCTTCACTGCACGTTCGGTCATAAAAAGTTTAAATTGTGTGCTCAGAATAAGTTTAAACCTTGTGCCTTGTGATTATTAACCAATTTTTATGCTGAATGGTCGGCTCAAACTCAATTGCGAAACACCGTGAGTCTGTTAATGTGTGACTTAAATGGAACTCATTAATAACCAGTATCACGTAATAACCTGGGTTAGAATAGAAGGCTTGTCCAACGAGCTGCGTCACCAGGTAATGTAAACGATCGGTAGCGAAGCTCCCCTCACGGCCAATGAGAGAGAGTCTCGCGATATTTCAGGCGAATTTGAGGTTTCAGAGCGTAGATCGCACAGGCAGGGATTCTTGTGAGCACTCAATGAACGGAGGCTGAAGTTGTGTAAAAGACATGCATTTATTCCTATAACTAACATAAGACAGACATTACACCTAACAAACAATAAACACGAAATAACGGAGTGGACACAAACAATGTAATCATGAAAATGCAATGACCAGATTTAAAATGAGTAACCTTAAAAGGGAAAATACTGTTCTGCAAAGCAAGCAATTTGTGGAAATACTGTCCTAAAGTAATATAGCAGGTGAATAGGAGTTTAGGTTGTTATAAATGAAAGGAAGTTTGTTTACTTGGTTGCAGAGTGGGGGGGGGGGGGGTCTTGGCAGTTGGTTGCGGAGGCTGATGAGCTGATGGGTGATGGCACTCAGGGAGGCGCGGTGTTTGCAGCGGTTGTTGGAGTGGAGCCCCTCTGATTCCCTCTCCTGGTGAAGCTTGGGCTTGGTTGCAGTTCTCTGTCCAGCTGGGTCTTCACTGATAGGCTTCAGGAGGGCTTCTTGTGGGCTTCTCTTCTCTTGGGCTGATGTTCTCTGCCTCTCTTCGTGCTGATGGTCTTTTGTTTTCTCCTCCCTTCTGTTTCTCCTCTCCTGGCTTTGTTCTGAGGTGCCAGGTTTTATAGTGTAAAGTTCGTGAATAGGAGTGACCAGGAATTCGACTCCTGGACCAATGGCTGACCATCCATTTGGCGGGCTTTCGGAAGGGGGTCTGTATCAGTCCTTTTGAGATTTATGACCAGAGTGATTTCCCTTGTATTGATGATTTTCGTTAGGCTGGTGTAACTTTTGATATATTCACTTTCGTGGTAACCACTGACCAGATTTGGAAACTGGAGTGATTTTCCATCGGTTTGATACCAAACATGCCATAGCAGCCTAGCGGTTCACACCTCATACCATCTGTAATGATTAATTAATGATTACTTATATTATGTCGTTATGTTATATTACTCACACCTTATTTTATGCCTCACAATCTATATAATTGTAAATATACTGTGTAGCTGCTGGCGCGTTCCAAACTAAATCTCATTGTACTTACAATGTCAATAAAAACATCCATCCATCCATCTAGGCAGGCCAGTGTCGCCTCCATCCTTCCTGAAGTCAGTGATTCCTTTGTCTTTGTGCTGTTTAGTGCCAAATTGTTTGCTGAACTCCAACCTATCAGTTTCTGGACCTCATCTCTGTAAGCTGACTCATAAGAACCAAAGAGATTTACAAATGAGAGGAGGCCATTCGGCCCATCAAGCTCCTTTGAGGAGAACTTAGCTAATAGCTCAAAAATCTTATCTAGCTCTGATTTAAAAGAACCCAGGGTTTTAGCTTGTGTTACAATAACAGGAAGACTATTCCATACTCTAACTACACGCTGTGTACAGAAATGCTTCATCAAATTCGTTTTAAAATGTTCTCCAGCTAATTTCCACTTATGGCCACGAGTTCTGGTATTTAAACTAACATTGAAATAGCCATTTGGCTGAACAGCATCCAGACCTGTTAGAATCTTAAACACCTGGATTATGTCCCCCCTTAGTCTCCTTTGCTCGAGGCTAAACAGATTCAGCTCAGCTAACCTCTCCTCATTAGACATTCCTCTAAGACCAGGAATCATTCTCGTTGCCCTACGTTGCACCTTTTCCAAGGCAGCAATGTCCTTCTTAAGGTATGGTAACCAAACCCGCACACAATATTCTAGGTGGGGTCTTACCAAGGAATTATATTATCGTAGCATCACTTGCCTTGTCTTAAACTCCACACACCTAGAGATGCAATGTGCCTTCTCGCGTGGTGTTCCTGCAGAGGGAGTCTGTGAGTGCTGGAGATTGGGGGAGGGGGCAGTGTGGCTATGTCTGCTCTGTGTTCCTCCAGACGAGCAAAGAAGCTGTTTAGCTCCTTTGCTAAAAGGGCGTTGCTGTTAACAGTGACGGTGTTGTTGCCTTTGAAGTTTGTAATGTGTTGTATTCCCTGCCACACCCACTGTGGGTTGTTGTATGTGAAGTAGACCTCTATTTTCTGTTTCTCTGCCTGCCTGGCAACCTTGATGCCCCTATTCAGGTTAGCTCTGGCTGCACTCTGTGTTCTTGACTGCGCTGTCTTGTCCTGTAGTATTGTATTGTTGCTCTTGTGTTTATCTTGCACTTTCTCCCTCTGTTTGTGCTCCTTTCACTCTGTATAGTTCTATCTTGCCCGCACTTGTGTCATCTTGTGTTGTTTCTGTTTTTCTTCTTTGTGTTGCACCGTGGTCCAGGAGGAACAATGTTTCCTTTCACTGTGTACTGTGTATATTGCTGAAATAACAATAAACCCACTTGACCACCTGCCTCAATTCATCCTGAAGAGTTTTCCAATGTTGTTCAAAGGTCTGTTTGTTTCGAGTGAAGGACACGCCCCTGGACGTGCTGGATAAGGGGACCACAGATCAGTGTCCTCAGTCCTGCTTCTCCCTTCAAAGCTGAGAGGAAGATGACCCGCCTGCTGCTTCTGGTTTTGGCTTATGGAGCTCTGCTTATCTCCACAGAGGCCCAGCAAGATTACCACAGTCTCCCTGCACTCACAAGACGGCCATTAAACTCGCAGTCGAAAATGCTCATCAAGGAACCCGTCAGCACATGAATTTCTATAACATCCAGGGCCGTCCGAAGGTAACTGCTGAGAAAGTGTTTACAAAAGTGTGAAACTTTCATCATCTGCAAGCTGAACTAATGAGTATCACATTGATTTTGATGTTTTAATTTCAATGCATATGATGCTTAATGTCTCTTCACAATGAAAGTGATGGTTGTATATCTCAGCCCTGGTCAATTTTACCTTCTCACAGTTTCTCTCTGAATCTGCTGCAGTCAAGTCTGTGACAGTTTGCCATTTTTTGGGTGATTATTGTTTGTTATATTGCCTTTAAAACAGTTGTAGGCAATTTTGTATATAACGTGTTTATGTGATTTAGATCAGCAGTGAATACATTGACATTGAGATTCTCTTGAGAGCAACAAAATGTCCAAAGTCAACTGCAACAGACCATCGGGCTGACTGTATTTTCATGGACAAGAGGGTAAGTAAAGAGTCACTGTGACTGTGAGCATTGGACATATCAGTTAGCAAATTAATTTAGGTTCATGTTAACTTTTTTGATGCCCTGCGGGGGAAAGTTAGCCAACAATAAAGTAACAAATACATAGGTGGCCTCAAAGAGCCAGTTCCTTCACCTTATTCTCAAATTTTAGTAGGTTTACAGGCTTAAAGGCTGGATTACCAGGCAGAAGCAAATGCTAATCATCTGAGGGGTGACCTGTAGATTATGCTTCGAGCTATGAACCCTAGCTGGCCTTATTTAAAGACCTGTGGGCTGTACTACAAAGCGGGTTTTACATACCCAGAGTTAACTCAATCGAGCCAGGTTAACTAAAACTCATTGTTGAAATCAGCCTTAAATGGCAGTGTGGTGTTTTGTGGTGAAAGGGCAGGACTTAACTCTTGTTTTAATTAGAAAGCCAGTAATTAAACCTGGTCAGAGCAGGGTAGATGTGCAGTGTGAATTACCCTTTAAATTTACCTCTTTAAATAGTGAACTACAGGACCACTTAGCTTGATCGGAGGACAGTATTTTAATACAGAGCAGTGTTCAGTTAAACGGGATTTGTTGTTCATACTTTTAGATGAACTTGCTTTGTATAATATAGCCTTATGGTGACCCTGCTTTGGAAGCTCTTTCCTCTAAAATTGTTCTGTGTCATTAAACCCTGCACTCCAGCAGCTCTGCCTTAAATCATTAGATATATCTTTACTACACCTTCTCTCACTGTATTTATTGCCCACCACTCTTTAAATACTGTTTTTGTGTGTCTGTGTGTTTTTGCAGCCATTCATTAACTGTAGAGTTTGCAGCAGACGGTCTGGTAATGATCTTACACATCCATCAAATGACTGTGTACCAAACAAGAAAGTGGATGAAGTAAGTGTAGAGAGTCTTAGCATTATGGAAATGTAACAGGTGTGTGAATTGTGTCTAAACATGTGGTTAAACTTTGATTGTGTTTGTACATGCAAAAATTTGATCAGAGTACTGTTTATTAATGACAATGTTACTTTTAATCTGAACAACAGTGGCAGCACCAAGGAAAAGCTTGGGGGGGGGGGCTCTAGCTCCTCCTCCAATGACCATAGTACCCCCACAGCACCCCCAAAATATTGGTTTCATTTTTTCTTTAACTATCTGTAAAATCTGTATATTGTGTAAGACATTTTTGCGGTTTTTACAGCATACTTGTAGTGTATTTTTTCTTCAAAGTACACATAGAGGCTCTGTGAGCTAGACGTTAGAATTTCATATTTTATCCTATTTTATCCATGCTGTAGCTTATCGTGCTGTGTGCTTCTATACACCATCTACATAAGCTGAAAAGCTAAAGCACCCGGTCTAAATAATCTCACTCCCCTATAGCACCTGTAGCATTAAGTCACTGGCGCTGCCACTGCTGAATAAACGACTCCAATCTGACTAAACCGCTTAACTTTTCCTCCCCATGTTACATTTCAGGACAAACGACGTAATATGTGTCCTTCTGATAAACCTCTTCTCAGACCTAAAACTGCCTTGGCTTCCAAGGACACTAAAGAAGCTGAAGGAGACCGTCTGGCTGTTTCTGATGGCTGATGGTCCTGCAATGTGGACCAGAGGAGGAAACTGGGAGGGAAAATGCTTTGCTTTATATCATGCCCACCCAAAGCCCCCAGTGAGTAAGCCATAGGCGCCGATAGCATGGAAAAACTCCCAAGAAGGAAGAAACCTTGGGAGGGACCAAACTCAAAGGGGGAGCCCATCCTCCTGGGGCCGGCAAAGTGTAGGTGCAGGATCACAAAAAAACTTGACGAGAGAAACGAGAGAATTCGACTGTCCCTCACAAAAACTGTAAAGTTTTAGTGGCTAAATTGCTTTTTCTATGCCTTTTCAAACAGGAGGAGATTTGTTTGGCTATACGTAGAAATTTTCTATACAATTTAGACAGCACAGAATCATTAACCTACTTTAATGCATTTATTAATACAACCACATATTTCACACATTTTGACATCAGTCATGCAGTGAAGATACAGTCTCTTTATTTCTTGACGCCAACCCTCCCCATTAATCCGGGCTTGGGACCGACACCTAGTTGAGCTGGCTTTCTCCCTTAAGTGGCTGGGTTAGGCTAAACTATGTACATATTTATGAAGACTACTATAAATTTATAAAGACCTCCCTAAATATGTAGTCTAACAAAACGCAGTTTAAAGAAGGTAGCCTACCTGGTAAACAAAGAAATTAAAAGGCCCACAGCATATAATCGGGCTATATCCAAGCAGTTTTTAAGAACGTAACCTACATGGCGAAATTGAATTACTTTCTGGACCAACAAACGCAACCAGACATGAACATTATGCACCTTCCTAGTCTTGATGTATGTCGTCATACAGATGAGGACGTTAAGGCAGCCTTTAGGTCCGACCCATCATGCACTGCAGTTTTTTGCAAATTCCTCAGATGGAAAACCATTAAATACCTCTTCTATTACCTTATATTACCTTATATTCATGTAATAAATATACAAATATCAATTAGTTGGAAATCAGCCAGACAGACGTAATTACTACAAATGGTTTCCACTGTATTTGTGACTCTGAGTGCCGCAGGCTTGGATGCAGTGCCGCACCATTTTGTAAGTAAATTAATAAATATTAATGAGACATCACCTACCACCCTGCAAAAAAGAAATTTGCCGCTCGTCCCCCTGCACATGAACCAACATGGCTGTGTCAACCAGCGGAGCTCCGGAGCCTCTGGAGAAACACGCGGCAAAAAAGGCTCGCATACGGTCTTCCAGAGTTTGGGAATACTTCAGTCATGACACCTTTTCTGCGCCTCTACTGTAGCTGGCGTTAATGACGCTGTTTCAGCCATTTTATATTTTCTGTTTACTTATTCTGTCATGTAAGACTGAGACAAATTATCGTTTACGACTATTCTTACACACTGTAGCCTGACTTGCTGACTTAAGTAAGCTTAACTATAAGCTACCTTTGCTAGTGTTTGTGAATAACATGTTTCTCTAGTTATGAAATTATTCCATGTTTTAGCATCTGTTTCAACATTAAAGTCAAATTGGTATATTGAAATATGTAAAAACTATTGAACTATTAGCTTAAGTCTAACATAGAAAATCCTACTGAATCTCTTAAGATTTTCCTTTTTTGTTAATGCACTAATGTTTAAGAAGTGTCTTAAATTGAATTTCAGATTTGTGTGTGGGTGGGAGTGGGTGAATTGTATTAAATTCATACATTCATTCTTTTGGCTCAGACATTACTGACCTAAAACAAATTGAGGCATTGGGTAAGTGCTTAAATTAGCTACTAAATGGCAAAAAATATTCTAAATATCACATTTTCCATTCTTCGGTATAATTTTAACGAATCACCTATGCTGCCAAACATTAACGCATAGATTGTCACAACACTCTATGTTTTAGTTCTTCTTTATGTGTATAGGACGGTGTGATGGTTCTGGTGGTGGGTGTGGCCGACGCTGCTCGCGATGTTTGGCTATGCTGCAGTCCCAGGGACCAAGTTGGAACACATTTCCACCTTCAAGCTTAGGTGGAAAAACGGCACCGAGACCCAGCAGCAGGACAACTTCTTGTCCAGACAACCAGCCCTGCTTCATCATTGAAGTAAGCCCTGTGAACAGGAGCGAGATGTACTTCTGCAGTGGATGTTATAGCGGAAAGAACATCCCCATCCTCACGTCTGCCGGAGTGCCCCCTCAAGTGGGTGTGTGACTTAACTCGATGGATGAATTGGACAGAATGTACTGTTACTAGAGGTCGACCGATATGGGTTTTTCAAGTCAAGGGTCAGGCGATGGCCGATATATGCTGCTGATTTTTTTTGGCCGATAATTGGACGTTTTCCCCTCTATTTGCATGGTAAAATATCACACTAATAATAACAAACGATACACAAAATTTCTCAATTTAGCATTTATTGAATACTCAACTTGGAAACAATAACACATTTATAAACAATAAAAATAGCAGCATCAGAATCTCTGTTAGTGCACAATATAGCAGCAAACTCCTCATGTTTGACGGAAGGAAATTTGTAAACAATACAAAAAGGAATAAGCATGTTATCTTTAGTTGTAATCCCACTTCCAGTCCCTGAGTCTTACTCACCACACTCATACTTCACAGCAAACAGACAGCAGTTAATTAACCAGAAGAGAAAAATGCAAAAACACAACAGAACTTGTAAATAATAACAAACTAATAGACAATAAAAATAGCAGCATCAGAATCTCTATTAGTGCCAAATATAGCAGCAAACTCCTCATGTCTGACGGAAGGAAAATTTGTAAATACACAAAGGAATGAGCACATCTTCAGTTTTAATCCCATTTCCAGTCCCTGAGTCTTCCTCATCCCACAAGCAGGCAAGGCATGTCACCCCGGTTGTGTGACACTTATTTTATATAATAAAATAAGTGCCCCCTGCGGCCCCAGAGCCCGAGCAGCCGTCTCCGCTGCCTGCAGCTACCGCGCCCACGTCCGAGGCGCTTTCCCTGCCTGCAGCTCCCGGGCAGGCGCCCCCTCTGCAGCCTGCAGCTCCAGTCCCTGGCCCCACTCCAGTCCCTTCTCCCCCTGTGACTCTGGTACCCTCACCCCGACGAGCCCGACCCCGGCCGCAGGTCCTTATGTCTGTGTCCCATAAGGGGAGAGGACACAGACGCACGGCTGGGGTCCCACCCGCCCAGCCCCCTGGCTCGCCCTCCCTCGCCGGCGCTAGGGCTTGGTCGGCACCTGCGGGTCCTGGCCCTCCGGGTCGGCTGTCGTCTGCGGGTCCCCCTCCGCGGCCTCGTCGCCCTGCCTCGGTCCCTCCTCCGGCGTCTTATCGGTTGCCTGCGGGCCCCCCGACGGCGGCTCCTCATTCGCCTGCTGGTCCTCCCGCTCTGGCGTGTCGGAGGACGTCGCCGTCTGCTGCGGCTCCCCCTCTCTCCTTGCCCTCGCCAGGGTCCCTTCCAGCTCCTTCGTCCCCTTCCCTGGTCTCCCCTCCGACTCCCTCCTTCGTCCCTGCGTCTGTCCCTCACCCCGTCTCCTCGGCCCCTCCGGCTCCGGCCTCCCGGCCGCCTGCAGCCCTTCCGGCTGCCTCCCGTCGCCCGCTGGGTCTCCCTCGGGCTCCTCTTGGTTCCCCCTCCTTCTCTCCCTGGCCTCCCGTCTTTGTCCCTCCTGCCTCTGCTCCCCCTCGCTTTGTTCCTCCTGTCTCTGTCCCTCCTCTCTTTGTCCCTCGTCCCTCTGGCTTCTGCTCCTCTTTCCCCGATGTTCCCTTCGTTCACTCCCGGTCCTTTTGTCCTGCCTGTTCCCTCCGTGTCCCCCTTTCTGATCTGTTTCTCTGCCTTTCCTGTCTTATGTCAAGTCTTGTCCTGGCTCCTTCCCCTGTGCCAGTTCTGTCTGTCCGTTCTGTTCCCTGTCCCTCATTAATGAGGTTTTATATAGATATACATATATGCCCGGCTTGTCCGCTCCTCGTGTGTGCCACGCCCCCTGATTACCCACGTGTGCTTCCCTGATCGTCTCCTGCTTTGCCCGATTACTTTGATTAGTCATGACCTATTTTAAGTCCTGGTCTTACCTGTTTGCCCTGTCCGTCATTGTAGTTTGTCAATGCCTGCGTTCCGTCCTGCTCTACCCGCTCCGTTTCCCCGATTAAAGACCCGTTTTCACAAACACAAAAAAAACTATATGTATACATATACATACACTGAACAAAAATATAAACGCAACACTTTTGTTTTTGCTCCCATTTTTCATGAGATGGACTTAAAGATCTACAATTCATTCCAGATACACAATATTACCATTTCTCTCAAACATTTCTCACAAATCAGTCTAAATGTGTGATAGTGAGCACTTCTGCTTTGCTGAGATAATCCATCCCACCTCACAGGTGTGCCACATCAAGATGCTGATCTGACATCATGGGTAGTGCACAGGTGTACCTTATACTGCCCACAATAAAAGGCCACCCTGGAATGTGCAGTTTTGTCTCACAGCAAAATGCCACAGATGCCACAAGCATTGAGGGAGCGTGCAATTGGCATGCTGACAGCAGGAATGTCAACCAGATCTGTTGCTCGTGCATTGAATGTTCATTTCTCAACCATAAGCCGTCTCCAAAGGCGTTTCAGAGAATATGGCAGTACATCCAACCGGCCTCACAACCGCAGACCACGTGTAACCACACCAGCCCAGGACCTCCACATCCAGCAGGTTCACCTCCAAGATCGTCTGAGACCAGCCACTCAGACAGATGATGCACGGCCCCATGTTGCAAGGATCTGTACACAGTTCTTGGAAGCTGAAAATGTCCCAGTTCTTGCATGGCCAGCATACTCACCGGACATGTCACCCGTTGAGCATGTTTGGGATGTGCTTGACCGGCGTATACGACAGCGTGTACCAGTTCCCACTAATATCCAACAACTTCGCACAGCCATTGAAGAGGAGTGGACCAACATTCCACAGGCCACAATTGACAATCTGATAAACTCTATGCGAAGAAGATGTGTTGCATTGTATGAGGCAAATGGTGGTCACACCAGATACTGACCGGTTCTGAGTCCCCAGACCCCCAATAAAGCAAAAAACTGCACATTCCAGGGTGGCCTTTTATTGTGGGCAGTATAAGGTACACCTGTGCACTACCCATGATGTCAGATCAGCATCTTGATGTGGCACACCTGTGAGGTGGGATGGATTATCTCAGCAAAGCAGAAGTGCTCACTATCACACATTTAGACTGATTTGTGAGAAATGTTTGAGAGAAATGGTAATATTGTGTATCTGGAATGAATTGTAGGTCTTTAAGTCCATCTCATGAAAAATGGGAGCAGAAACAAGAGTGTTGCGTTTATATTTTTGTTCAGTATAGAATAAGCCCAGATTTATGTTTATTCAGTGGAGATAAGTACAACCTCTAAAGATAGGCCTACACCCGTTTTGGCAGTGTCTCCGGATCCCATGACAAATAATGCCTTCAGTACATCCTCCTCAACCCACACTGAAAGCAGAAGTGCTATGGGCTTTGCAAACGGTTTGCCGACATCACTCCTATACGTCCAATGATGACATTCACACCGTCTCCAGGGTGATGTTCCCTGACTCGCAGGGTCACTTGTGGTAAAGATAAAACCACTTTTCTTGCGCGATTTGGACTCGCTCCATATATTAAAAGGGAGCTTCGTTGTCATGTTTGACGTAAGTATGAACAGGACCATCAAAAGAAAACAACTGGATGTGCATGTCAGGTATTGGGTGAATTATGAGAATGGCTCTCGAGTGCAGTCCTGGTTCTGGGATCACAGTACATGAGCCACTCCACCGCTGAAGACTTACTGGAGAAGTTTAAGGTAAGCCATTCAATAACATTTAAACTCATTAACGAACCCATGATTTTTAAATATCCATGGTTTATCTTTACATGTGTTTAAATGGGAGAACCATATTTATTGGTAAGCATATTTTAAAGATTTTATTGCTGCTTCATGGCTTTTGCTGCAAAAAAAATAGTTCATTGAGGAAATAGAATGTTTAAGTGTTGTGTAGCAACATGTACAGCTGTTGTACAGGCAAAAAGTGTTGCGTTTATATTTTTGTTCAGTATATATATTTATGGGTGTATCGAGACTAGATGGTCAGTATGGATAACTAAGGTGCACTAAAAATGGGTGAGCAGGCAAGGCATGTCACCCAGGTTGTGTGACAATTATTTTATATAAATGTATATATGTATATATATATTCCATCCACCATCCCTCCTTTACGGAGAACTGCGTTATTTTTATTGTCCATTACGAAAAAAATAAAAAAACTATATATATATATATATATATACATATATATTTATGGGTGTATCGAGACTAGTTGGTCATTATGGATAACTAAGTTGCACTAAAATTGGGTGAGCAGGCAAGGCATGTCACCCAGGTTGTGTGACAATTATTTTATATATATGTATGTATATATTCCATCCACCATCCCTCCTTTACGGAGAACTGCGTTATTTTTCTTTTCTATTGCTAATAAAAAAACTATATATATGTACATATATATATATATATATATATATGGGTGTATCGAGACTAGATGGTCAGTATGGATAACTAAGGTGCACTAAAATTGGGTGAGCAGGCAAGGCATGTCACCCAGGTTGTGTGACAATTATTTTATATATATGTATATATATATTCCATCCACTATCCCTCCTTTATGGAGAACTGCGTTATTTTTATTGTCTATTGCAAAAAAAAACACAAAAAAACTATATATATATATATATATACACATATATATTTATGGGTGTATCGAGACTAGTTGGTCATTATGGATAACTAAGGTGCACTAAAATTGGGTGAGCAGGCAAGGCATGTCACCCCAGTTGTGTGACAATTATTTTATATAAATGTATATATATATTCCCTCCACCACCCCTCCTTTACGGAGGACTGCTTTATTTTTAATATCCATTGCGAAAAAAAAACACAAGAAAAAGAAAAAATATCTATATATATACATATATATATATATATATATATATATATATATGGGTGTGTCGAGACTAGATGGTCAGTATGGATAACTGAGGTGCACTAAAATTGGGTGAGCAGGCAAGGCATGTCACCCAGGTTGTGTGACAATTATTTTATATATATGCATATACATATTCCATCCACCATCCCTCCTTTATGGAGAACTGCGTTATTTTTATTGTCTATTGCAAAAAAAAAACAGAAAAACTATATATATATATATATATATATATATATATATATACATATATATTCATGGGTGTATCGAGACTAGATGGTCATTATGGATAACTAAAGTGCACTAAAATTGGGTGAGCAGGCAAGGCATGTCACCCAGGTTGTGTGACAATTATTTTATATAAATGTATATATATATATATATATTCCATCCACCATCCCTCCTTTACGGAGAACTGCGTTATTTTTCTTTTCTATTGCTAATAAAAAAACTATATATATATACATATATATTTATGGGTGTATCGAGACTAGATGGTCATTATGAATAACTAAGGTGCACTAAAATTGGGTGAGCAGGCAAGGCATGTCACCCCGGTTGTGTGACAATTATTTTATATATATATTCCATCCACCATCCCTCCTTTACGGAGGACTGCTTTATTTTTAATATCCATTGCGAAAAAAAAACACAAGAAAAAGAAAAAATATCTATATATATATACATATATATATATATATATATATATATATATATATATATATGGGTGTGTCGAGACTAGATGGTCGGTATGGATAACTAAAGTGCACTAAAATTGGGTGAGCAGGCAAGGCATGTCACCCAGGTTGTGTGACAATTATTTTATATAAATGTATATATATATATATATATATATATATATATATATATATATATATATATATATATATATATATATATATATATTCCATCCACCATCCCTCCTTTACGGAGAACTGCGTTATTTTTCTTTTCTATTGCTAATAAAAAAACTATATATATGTACATATATATATATATATATGGGTGTATCGAGACTAGTTGGTCATTATGGATAACTAAGTTGCACTAAAATTGGGTGAGCAGGCAAGGCATGTCACCCAGGTTGTGTGACAATTATTTTATATATATATGTATATATATATTCCCTCCACCACCCCTCCTTTACGGAGGACTGCTTTATTTTTAATATCCATTGCGAAAAAAAAACACAAGAAAAAGAAAAAATATCTATATATATATACATATATATATATATATATATATATATATATATATGGGTGTGTCGAGACTAGATGATCAGTATGGATAACTAAAGTGCACTAAAATTGGGTGAGCAGGCAAGGCATGTCACCCAGGTTGTGTGACAATTATTTTATATAAATGTATATATATATATATATATATATATATATATATATATATATTCCATCCACCATCCCTCCTTTACGGAGAACTGCGTTATTTTTCTTTTCTATTGCTAATAAAAAAACTATATATATGTACATATATATATATATATATGGGTGTATCGAGACTAGTTGGTCATTATGGATAACTAAGTTGCACTAAAATTGGGTGAGCAGGCAAGGCATGTCACCCAGGTTGTGTGACAATTATTTTATATATATATGTATATATATATTCCCTCCACCACCCCTCCTTTACGGAGGACTGCTTTATTTTTAATATCCATTGCGAAAAAAAAACACAAGAAAAAGAAAAAATATCTATATATATACATATATATATATATATATATATATGGGTGTGTCGAGACTAGATGGTCAGTATGGATAACTAAGGTGCACTAAAATTGGGTGAGCAGGCAAGGCATGTCACCCAGGTTGTGTGACAATTATTTTATATATATGCATATACATATTCCATCCACCATCCCTCCTTTACGGAGAACTGCGTTATTTTTATTGTCTATTGCAAAAAAAAAAACAGAAAAACTATATATATATATATATATATATATATATATATATATATATATATATATATACATATATATTCATGGGTGTATCGAGACTAGATGGTCATTATGGATAACTAAAGTGCACTAAAATTGGGTGAGCAGGCAAGGCATGTCACTCAGGTTGTGTGACAATTATTTTATATAAATGTATATATATATATATATATTCCATCCACCATCCCTCCTTTACGGAGAACTGCGTTATTTTTCTTTTCTATTGCTAATAAAAAAACTATATATATATGTACATATATATATATATATATATGGGTGTATCGAGACTAGTTGGTCATTATGGATAACTAAGTTGCACTAAAATTGGGTGAGCAGGCAAGGCATGTCACCCAAGTTGTGTGACAATTATTTTATATATATGTATATATATATTCCATCCACCATCCCTCCTTTATGGAGAACTGCGTTATTTTTATTGTCTATTGCAAAAAAAAAACAAAAAAAACTATATATATATACATATATATTTATGGGTGTATCGAGACTAGATGGTCATTATGAATAACTAAGGTGCACTAAAACTGGGTGAGCAGGCAAGGCATGTCACCCAGGTTGTGTGACAATTATTTTATATATATGTATATATATATTCCATCCACCATCCCTCCTTTATGGAGAACTGCGTTATTTTTATTGTCTATTGCAAAAAAAAAAACAAAAAAAACTATATATATATATACATATATATATATGGGTGTATCGAGACTAGAAGGTCATTATGCATAACTAAAGTGCACTAAAATTGGGTGAGCAGGATAGGCATGTCACCCCAGTTGTGTGACAATTATTTTATATATATGTATATATATATATATATTCCCTCCACCACCCCTCCTCTACGGAGGACTGCTTTATTTTTATTTCCATTGCAAAAATAAAAAATTTTAAAACACAAAAAAAAAAAAAAAACGAAAATAATAATAATAAAAATAATTTTGAATGTGTATTCAAATAAGTTTGAATGTGTGTGAACTATATATAAATATATATATACACATGCATATACAGAAATATATACACACACACACATATATATATATACACACACACACACAGACACACACTCACATAAACACATACACACACTGTGTACAGTCTTATGCAAAGGTTTGGCACCCCTTGACAAATAACATCTTTTCAATTACAAAAGCAACAATATCAGTTAATACAGTCTCTTTAGGAACTGGGGGAAAAATACACAATATTTTCAGCAAACATTGATGAATAGTTACTTTTTATGCCATAAATTGAACAAAATTACAAAATAAAAACATTATTATGGCACTCTGCAAAAGTTTGGGCACCCTACGTAATCAGTACTTAGTAACACCTCCTCTGCCAGATATCACAGCTTACAAGCGCTTCTTATAGCCAGCTGAAAGGCTTTCAGTTCTTGTACTTGGGATTTTCTCACATTCTTCCTTGCAAAAGGCTTCTAGTTCTGTAATATTCTAATATATCAAGGGCTGTATTGTCAAATAGGAGATCGGCAGCATTCTCCCACCTGAGAAAACTGTACTACAATGCCCTTGATAGTGTGTAGAAACACACTCGTCAGCTCTAGTCCTCCTGTAACAACGCAAAAGGACTGGCAACCCTCAGGTATTTATGCGTGCGATTGTATGATAAATTCACCCTGACAGTCTCACACTTCTCTTGGTACCAACAGGTCTCATGGAATATATAAAAGGCAACTGCAACAATTATACTCGGCACTAAACATCGAGGCACGGAAATGCAGCAGAGCTTGTGTATTTCTCAGGATGCATTCTAGTAAAATGCCCGGAAAATGAGCTAAAGACATATTTCAAGGGGCACTATATAAAACCGATGGAAATTTTACTGATTAAATAAAAGGAAAAGCATCGTTTGAAAAATCACAAATGTTTCTAAGATTCAATGCATCGCTTTTTGACCACATCATAGCGATGAACACATCATTGTTCCTGACAATGTCCTAATACAGAAATAAAACTTTATGTTGGTAAACTCAAAAAGCCTTCAGCTGTCACACTGGCTAACGATCTCAAACGATTATAAAGCAGCATTTTGAAAAGCGCTGTTTTAAAATAACAAAATAACAGATACAACACTTACCTTGTCTTCTGGCCAAATGCTTTTCACGGCTTGGCACTCCAACGGTGCTGAAACGAAATTTGTATTTCCTCCTACCTCGTTGGCCCTTCAGTTCTTCTTTTCTCCCTTTGGATGTTTTTTTCCTTCTTCTTTGGATATTGTTTTTTATTTTTGTTTGTTTTTTTTACTTTGCATGTTTTTCCTTCTTCGGATATTATTTTTTTGGCTTATTTTTTTAGACGATGTTTTTTTCGTCTTCTTTAAAAATTGATTTTTTTCGTCTTCTTTAAATATTGTTTTTTTTTTCATCCTTTTGATGTTGTTTTACGGAACAAGAGCCGTACAGTGCTACTCTATCAGGAGGTAGCGCCAACTGAACGCCTTGAAGCAGTACCCAGCTCTTTTATAGGGAGCGTCAACCCGAAGTCAAGTTCTAGAACGTTGCACTCACTTTTCATTGGTTTCCCAGCTATGCTGTCAGAATAATGTTTGCTGATTGGTCGAAAATTTTAAAACGTACCCGAGTACTGTAAAAAAAACTCAAGATCTTGCTACCCTACGGAGCACCCATAAGGTGATTTTTTTTATACGTTATATGCAGCTATTTGTAGCAGGCCGTAATTAGACTAATCCACCCTTTGTCAATAAAGCCAACAAGAGAACAGGTTGCCCAAAGTTTGCTCAGGTACACGCCACAGCACAACCTTAAAAACACATCCAGCACAAATCACACTAGTGAATGACACAGCAAATCACAGCAATAAAAAAGACCCCTATGGGCAATCCAGCACCCAGACTACAGGTGCCAAAAGGCCCAGCCTGCCTAATAATGAACCCAAAATATACATACAACAAAGAAAAAGACACAAACAAAAAAGAAAATAAAACTAGCCAGCTGCTCCCACTAAACCCCGCTCCCGAGGCCACTAAGCCGGCTGGCTTGATAATACACGATACAACCTCAGATAAAACATATTAAAGCAACACCAGGGAGGTTTACAACCTGATCCTTAAAATTATCGACCCGTAATTCCACCTTGAAAACCCCATGGGTGTAACATGCACCCATGATTTGGAACAGCAGCATACCTGTCAAGGTTTGGATTTGAAAATAAAGGAAATTTTCCGGCACCCGCCGTGAGCCATCCCACCACCGCAACCAGGCTCCAGTATCCCTTACATTTTAAGACAGGAAATATAAAATAATATAAATTATATAAAATATAATATAAATATAAATATAAATATATAAAATATAATATAAAATATATTTTTGGCCACAACCGGGATTCGAACCCCGGTCTCCCGTGTGAAAGGCGGCGATCTTACCACTACACTATCCAGCAACTATATAATATAAGGGAGATTTACGGGAAAATACTAATACGGGAGGACGGCGGGAAAGAGAAGTAAAATACGGTAGTTTCCCGGCCAAAACGGGAGACTTAACAGCTATGGCTGTCTCTGGCCACGCCCCCTACAGTCGGTCCGGCCCCTGTTCGCGTGTTCGCGAAAACGACTTCATTTATTTTCTTATTGATTTATCGACAGACTTTTTAGACGTTATAATAACAACACTTATCTGTCCTCTTACTGTCCATGATACACAATGACGAGACACATGTTCACTAATGACGAGAACTATTCTATTTTTCATGCCGGGGGTCCTTCAAATCTTACATTTACAAATCTTGTTCTTGTTCTCTGCTTTCTCCTTTCTCGTTCCCGTAGATATATATTATTATACGGAGATTTACGCAGTCTTCAAAGACGGTCCGGCTCCAGCTCAAGGATCACTGTTGCTGTGGTGTAGATCAGCTGATCTGTAGTAGTCTTCTACGTACATCTTCTAGTAGACCTTCTGAGGGTACTTCACGCATTCTTGGTCGGAGGGTCCAGGTTTCCAGCTTAGCTTATTTCTTATTTCTCAGGTCAGCTGCTCTTGTTTGGGATGTGCTTGACCGGCGTATACGACAGCGTGTACCAGTTCCCACTAATATCCAACAACTTCGCACAGCCATTGAAGAGGAGTGGACCAACATTCCACAGGCCACAATTGACAATCTGATAAACTCTATGCGAAGAAGATGTGTTGCATTGCATGAGGCAAATGGTGGTCACACCAGATACTGACCGGTTCTGAGTCCCCAGACCCCCAATAAAGCAAAAAACTGCACATTCCAGGGTGGCCTTTTATTGTGGGCAGTATAAGGTACACCTGTGCACTACCCATGATGTCAGATCAGCATCTTGATGTGGCACACCTGTGAGGTGGGATGGATTATCTCAGCAAAGCAGAAGTGCTCACTATCACACATTTAGACTGATTTGTGAGAAATGTTTGAGAGAAATGGTAATATTGTGTATCTGGAATGAATTGTAGGTCTTTAAGTCCATCTCATGAAAAATGGGAGCAGAAACAAGAGTGTTGCGTTTATATTTTTGTTCAGTATAGAATAAGCCCAGATTTATGTTTATTCAGTGGAGATAAGTACAACCTCTAAAGATAGGCCTACACCCGTTTTGGCAGTGTCTCCGGATCCCATGACAAATAATGCCTTCAGTACATCCTCCTCAACCCACACTGAAAGCAGAAGTGCTATGGGCTTTGCAAACGGTTTGCCGACATCACTCCTATACGTCCAATGATGACATTCACACCGTCTCCAGGGTGATGTTCCCTGACTCGCAGGGTCACTTGTGGTAAAGATAAAACCACTTTTCTTGCGCGATTTGGACTCGCTCCATATATTAAAAGGGAGCTTCGTTGTCATGTTTGACGTAAGTATGAACAGGACCATCAAAAGAAAACAACTGGATGTGCATGTCAGGTATTGGGTGAATTATGAGAATGGCTCTCGAGTGCAGTCCTGGTTCTGGGATCACAGTACATGAGCCACTCCACCGCTGAAGACTTACTGGAGAAGTTTAAGGTAAGCCATTCAATAACATTTAAACTCATTAACGAACCCATGATTTTTAAATATCCATGGTTTATCTTTACATGTGTTTAAATGGGAGAACCATATTTATTGGTAAGCATATTTTAAAGATTTTATTGCTGCTTCATGGCTTTTGCTGCAAAAAAAATAGTTCATTGAGGAAATAGAATGTTTAAGTGTTGTGTAGCAACATGTACAGCTGTTGTACAGGCAAAAACTCTGGCTCAGTCCAAAGGAGGTGGATATAGGAATGGCTGTCATCAAGGTGGGACTTCTGTGAATTCACTGGTATCTTTACATACAAATGTATCAAACAATTGTGAAGTAAAAAATATGTGAATAACATGGAGTTTGAGCTGGTTTGATATGTACAGCTGAGGTAGTGTTAACCTTGGGCTGAGTGTGCAGAAAGATTCTGGAAATTTGACAAACCATCTTTTTGTCAGAGACAGTCAGGAGCCAAAGGCAGTGGAAGTGACCTTGGTGTCCTTCAGATTAAAAAAAATTGCCAGATTGTGCTCTCAAAAATGTGCAAAAAGGCCTTGGATAAATGCCCTCTGAAGTACTCGATTGTACATGAGATGACGTGCTTGGACCCAAACAAAATGCACACCAGCCAGATAACTGCCAGCAGAAAAGGAGAAATCTCATGCAGAAGTTTGCGCAGGAGAATCGGTTGGCAGGCAGGATATCTGCTGGTAAATCATAGGATAAGAATAGGATAGTTCAGAATATTATTTTTAAATTATGCTTTTCTTTTTTCACATCTAACTGAATCAGGGACGGATTACAAACCGGGTTAGCGGGGCCGCTGCCCAGGGGCCCTTGGGGTGCAGGGGGCCCGTGGGCCCCAAGCCCAAAACAATTTGCAACGCTTATCAGCAATGTATTTTCGTTTGTCTATTTTAGAGGGCCTACATTCTTTGATCCTCTGCCTACAAGGTCCCCTGACCCTATAGGGAGGGTGTTTGGCTGCCAAGGGCCCTTGACTTGTGGTGGTTGTGGTGGTGGTGCAGGTGGTGGTGGTGGGGGGGGGCCTCGCGAACGTTTTACCCAGGGGCCCACACAACCCATAATCCGTCCCTGAACTGAATAGTGTTAACACGTAGATTTTAGCAGTATTTAGAAGACCGACTCTTGGTGTTTGAAAAGAAGCATCAGCCCAGTTATATTTTCTTTGATGAGCCTAGAGATATCTCAAGATTAAATTAAAATGATTGCACATTTATGGTATCATAGGAAAATTGGGTTATAAATCACTTTCCTATTCTACATGTGATTCTGTGTATTGACATTGTTGATCTGCATCTAATCTACTGTAATTAATGTAATTACAGGTGATGCAATATCCCAGCAGTCTGATAATCACCTGCACAATGAGGCAAAAGGCTTGGATTTTATATCCTTCATTCCTTCAGCACCATCCAAAGTTGATGTCTTTTTACATCAAAAAGTTAGTGGGCCTTATCCTGACCTCTGGATGTTCTGCAAGAACTTGCTGCTGCTGTCCTATGGGCAAGCCGAAGTGGAACGAATAGAGGTGGAGACCTGCAACTTATCAGAGGAAACAGTTGTTGCACAGAGGCTTATATGCGACCATGTCAGAGTGTGTGGGGGAGCAACCAAAGCGCCTCTGACCAAAGGTGAAAGATGAGCGAAAAGCAAAAAAGAAAACTTGAGGAACTCAAGAGGAAGAGAGTCTCACTGGAAAGTGTATGTGAGAGTTTACAAAAGGATGCTGAGCACATGGCAGAGGAAGCAGAGAGTGCTGCTGGAACCAAAAGGGCAACATTACTTACCAAGTCCAATACTCTGAGCCGACGAGCGAAGGAGGAGAAAGAGCAGTTGGTGGTCTTAAATGCAGATACTGAAGAATAGGCTACTGAACTGTGACTCCTAACACATCAAGAGTGAATCGGTGGAAACAAAAATATTTAGGTTCTTTGCATTTTTGGAGTATTTTACTTTCTGTGCCTGTTTGTACATTGTTCACAGCCATAATACTTTATAATTACAAGGTAGTTTTATGTTAGAGCTCTTGCTCCAATAAATATGTGCCTTGTAATTAACTAAATTCTAGGCTATTCAGTTTTTTTTGCCCTCGTGATGGTCGTGGGTTGTGAAAAAAGCCTTCTTCTTAGGGGTACCGCTGGGGCCAGCCGGGCGTATGTCGTGGCTTCAGTGAGTACTTATGTTTGTCATGCTGCCTGTGTACTTTATAGCGGCACAACATATTTCTGCAAATTGCATGCGTCAAATTGTCTGTCTCTCTTAAAAAATATGAAGTGTCACCAAAATTTTAAACGGGGAATCAATCTCAATGAAAAATATTCGTCAAGTAACGTTTCTAAAATAATATAGACATACTAATAATTATATATTAATAAATCGGATGAACGATGCATCCCAAATTGTATCCGCTGCGCACTTCTTAATCAGGGCAATCGCATCGTGGAGGTTTCTGCAGACGCCCAAAAAGACTTACTTAAGAAAACTGTTGCATGATAATTTGTACCATTTTCAAGGGTGGGGGGCGTGCAGTAGATGCCCCCTTTATTTTTGTGCTTCTGCCGTTCAAACCGAGCAGCACTGAGTTTGTCATGGCACCTGACGCCAAATCTACTGCTTAGCTGCTACAGACAGAACTATCTTCAAATCACCACTAGGGGGTGTCAATGCTGCAGCTTCGTTCTATGGTTGATCTTTTTCAAAGACAGTTTTTTTTCTCTCTCTCCACATAATCAACTTAACTGATTAGCGTGCTTTCATTAGTAATGGTTTTTAATCCGTGTTAATCTTCTGAACAATGACTAGTAAAGGTTCTATGAGGTTGTCCTACTTACTATGGATTTTAAGTTTTTTATCAAGGTGTTAAAACGTACCACAGTTGCCAGTCCTGTGTTTTATGTCTAGCAATTTGTACAGTTTCTTCAGTATAAACACATGCCATGATCTGTGAGAATCTCCTCCAGAACTCTGCATTTCCTCAAGATCTTTTTGTAATATTGCATCATGGCACTGCTCAGAACAACACAGATGGTGCATAACAACACAAGGGAGTACAAGACAACATGGTGCAGAAACAGTGCGATACAAAGCAGGACAAAACTGGATGATACGTGGTCAGTGGTGGATAAAGTGCAGTAACAGCTGTACAGTGCAGCTGCCGTGGAAATGACTGTTACAGGGGATGCAAAAGCTGCAGGTTTGAATTGTTTGGCGAATGAAGCTGTTCCAATGAATCTGCTAGTCAGTGTTTGTGGATGGTGGTCAGAGTCCTGGATTATAGACTGAACCTTGTTACTGTGGCAGTTAAAGTACAGCTGGTCAATGGAGGGCAGTTCAGTGCGAATGATGTTCTTAACAGACTCGCAATGTACTGCCTTCCTGTCATGTGGCTCCACCATACCATAGTACTACTGTAAGAACTAGGGATGTAACGATACATTCAACTCACCATTTGATACGATTCACGATTCTGAGTTCACGATACAATTTTCTCATTTTTTGCAGAATGAGCTGCAGACAAATATATTCAAAAATATTCTTATATTTATCTTTCTGAACTGTTGACACTGTTGTGAACAGTGCAACTGAATTTGAATAAAATACTGTTGAAAAAAATCCCAAATCAAAATAAGTAAATAAAAAAAAATAAATCAAATAAATAAGCTAAGGTTTGCATGTGCAGCTTTTTAGCGTGCTTTGCCCTTTTAATAATCTTCACTCAGCTCACGGTGGTGCCAGTGGACCTGTTTGTGTATGTTATCAGTCTATTACAATGTTTGCATGCAGTTTATGTCTTGTCTGTGCTTTTCTCGCTGTTTCCTCCTCGTTTGTGATTACCGGAAAGCTAATATGCTGCCACACCGCCAATTGAAGATCGGGCGGTGCGTCCATCCATCCATTTTCTGAAACCACTTAATCCCAACTGGGATCGCGGGGGAGACCGGAGCCTATCCCGGGAACAAGGGGCGCAGACAGGAACCAAGCCCAGGCAGTCACCTACACACCGCAGGTCGCACACACTCACACAACTACAGGGCCAATTTAGACTCACCAGTCAACCTATCCTGCATGCTTTTGGACCGTGGGAGGAACCTGGAGTCCCCGGCGAAAACGGGGAGAGCATGCGAACTCCACACAGAAAGGGCCCTGGACCGAAGCCAGCACTAACCACTGTGCCGTCCTCAGTTTCAAATTCATTCATCATCTCGCGTTCGCTCAAAACCAAAAACTGACGTACGATGTCGACGTGATACGCAGTGACATCTGACGTCAAACTCACATTGTGAAATCAAATGTAATATTACACCAGTTTTTCTGTTAAAGTACTGTGAAGTACTCCTACAATAGTGATTCATTTTCCACATCAGCCGGTTTAAATCTTCATGCATTTGCACCGATTTTTAACTGATTTGTGATTCATCATTACATGCCAGGGCCAGCAGCTCTGCATGGCTCGACCCTCATAAACATTCTCCACACATGCTGTTCAGGCAGTGGCCACAGAAATTCCCCCAGTGAACTTTATGCTTTCTGTCGGAGAGTATGCTGTGTTCTGGCCTTAAACCCTGCATACTACTTTGCAGACTTTGATCCTCTTAACAACAATTGGCATTTCTGGTGGCTGAATATCCATCCATCCGTCATCCAACTGCATGCTTAAAAGCTGTGAATAATAGTAATAATTCTTAAAATTGCAACTATCTAGAATTTCAGCCTAGTTACTCAGCTAAATTACTATTTAAACCTAGAATAATTTCTATAAGGGGCGGCATGGTGGTGCAGTGGTTAGCACTGTCGCCTCACACCTCTGGGACCCGGGTTCGTGTCTCCGCCTGGGTCACATGTGTGTGGAGTTTGCATGTTCTCCCCATGTCGTTGTGGGGTTTCCTCTGGGTACTCCGGTTTCCCCCCACAGTCCAAAAACATGCTGGGGCTAATTGGAGTTGCTGAATTGCCCGTAGGTGTGTGTGTGTGAGTGGATGGTGTGTGAGTGTGCCCTGCGATGGGCTGGCCCCCCATCCTGGGTTGTTCCCTGCCTCGTGCCCATTGATTCTGGGATAGGCTCCGGACCCCCCGCGACCCAATAGGATAAGCGGTTTGGAAAATGGATGGATGGATAATTTCTATATGTGTGATAGAATCAAAAAATATTTTGTTTTACATATAAATCTTCACAAGGTGTATTACACATGGTATTCCCCAGACACCGCCACCCCAACAGATGCTTTGTTTGTTAAGACAATAGCTCAGAAAGTGGTTGATCGATCTTTTGCAGCTTTTACCAAGGTTTGTACAAGCCAAAATTAAATTTTGAAACGGATCCCTGCCACACCCTGCCCTCCTGAACCTCCCGTTTCCTCCCTAGTGTGGTATAACGTGCCATGCCTGTTCCGCGTTTGTTTTACCTCTCCTTCCTGCCCTTGTGTTACTCATTTCAGGTGCCTCTAGTTTGCTCCCTGCTTAGCCTTGTATAAATGTGCTTCTCAGTCCTGCCTTTAATGTTGCTGCTGCTGTTTGCCTGTGTGTTCTTCCCTGCTTATGATTCCCCCGTGATCCAGTTGTGATCCAGTTGTCTTCATATCATGTATTCACATTCCTCAGCTGAGAGTGAACAAAGTTCTGTGGAAAGTATCTGACTACAGATAGACTTTCACCCAGTTCTCTGCGGGAGCTCTGATTACAGAGTGACTCCCCGACTACTTCTGAAGCCCTTCCTTAAGTATCCAGACCAGGTGATGGCATGTTTCTGAAGACTGACTAATTTCGGTCAATGGTTAATTTTAGGGGCATTGCTGACCTTGGTTCTCAAGTCCCCAGCCAATCAGATCACTTTAGGGGGTGGTTGTAATTCCCTTGTTCTACCATGAGAGAATCTCTCTCAGTTTGGTGGGTTGAGCGAAGTTTCTGTATTTCTCTAGGAAAAGCTATACTGCCTTAAATCTGAGAGTATTATAATACTCCTCGTCTCATGCCTATTCAAACGAGACCAAACATGCGTGTATTTGTCCCTAACATCTATGTGTGCTGAGTTATCCTGTTTATAGTGGAAAAGGTGTCTGTGTCTGGAGGCTGACAGCTGTTGTTGCTGTGGATTGATTGTGGAACTCTGGTCACTCCGGGGGTGAAAGGTCTTGCTTTTTCTGTGCTGCTCCAGTTATTCCTATCCAGTCTCTCAGGAGCCGGCAGGCCTTTGCCTTCCTTAAAAGGGGTGGTTTGACGAGTTGAGTCCAGTCTTGCCTGGGCCAGCGGAGCTCTGAAATAGACTGATGCAGGCTGATCAGAGTTGGGGCCTGCAGGACCTATAAGTTTTATGTCCTTACAGAATGTAAGTGGCATCATACTAAACTAGTGGTGTTCGAACTAGCATGGAAAGAGGCTATGGGTAGCTACAAAAAGGCTCTTAGTGCCGCCAAATCATCTAGTATCTATCAGAACTAATTGAAATAAACAAAAATAATCCTAGATTCCTATTTACTATGGTGTCCAAGCTGACTAATAACCAGACCACTGGTTATTTTCCAGTGACGACTTTATGAAACTTTTTGACCAAAAATATGCTCAATTAAACAGAACATTTTGAATATTGAATATTGGTTAACCAGTCAGAACTGATGTACTTAATTTTATCTTCAAATTCATCTACTTGTATGCTAGACCCTGTTCCATCAAAATTATTCAGCGATGCTCCCAGCATTGATTGAACCGCTACTAGCAATAGTTAAACTAAAACATATAATCATATTACCCCAATTTTATCTTCACTGCACTGGCTGCCAGTTAGATTTCGTGTTGACTACAAAACACTGCTCTTAACCTATAAAGCTGTAAATGGTCTTGCACCGCAGTATGTGAGTGACCTCATTTGCGTTCCGAATCATACACTTAGATGACGAGATGGAGGTATTCTATCCGTACCCAGAATAAAGAACATTACCTTTGGGGGAAGAGCATTTGCTCATAAAGCACCACAGCTATGGAATAAACTTCCTATTAGTGTTCGGAACTCAGACACAATCTCTGCTTTTAAGTCAAGGCTTAAGATGTACCTCTTTCGCCAGTCTTTTGGATAGTTAAATCTTCTTTTCTAAGGTGAATGGGAATCTGGAGGTTCATAGTTATTTGAGATTGAAGGGGAAAGGGGGGATTGGTGCTGTCGTCCTGCCACTCTCGCCGATCACTTAAGCTGTGGATGGGAGGTGGCTTGACGCCAAAACCTCTGTAAACCCTCATGCCTGTGCTTCCTTCCAGGTCACTCTTTTAGGCAGGCTGTCATAGTTGCTTTAGTCCTGCCGGTTAGGTGTAGGGCAATAACTCTTCTCCATCTTCTCTTTTTCGAGCTGATACCGAGCCGACTACACCGTGTGAACCCGCACCTGGACTCCTGGATATAACTACATGAAACCAACTGGGACTTTATAACTATATGAACTCTAATGAATGTCAATGTAAATGCAGTTTCATGCTCCTTGGTCGCCCAGAGGAGGATGGGGTCCCCTTCTGAGTCTAGGTTCCACTCAAGGTTTCTTCCTGCTAGAGGGAGTTTCCTTGCCACTGTCGCCTCAGGCTTGCTTGGTGGGGTTCTGGCCGGTTAAATGTAAAGTGCTTTGTGACAATGCATGTCGTTAAAAGCGCTATATAAATAAAATTGAATTGAATTGAAGTGCTTCCTCAGATTCATTTTTAAATGTTCTCCAGCTAATTTCCACTATGGCCACGAGTTCTAGTATTTTAAATTAATATTGAAATGGTCATTTGGCTGAACAGCATCCCGACCTGTTAGAATCTTATATACCTGGATCATGTCCCCCCATAGTCTCCTTTGCTTGAGGCTAAACAGATTCAGCTCAGCGAACCTCTCCTCATAAGACATTCCTCTAAGTGCAGGAATCATTCTAGTCATCCTACGTTGCACCTTTTCCAAGGCAGCAATGTCCTTCTGAAGGTATGGTGACCAAACCTGCACACAGTATTCTAGGTGGGATCTTACCAAGGAATTATATAATCGTAGCATCACTTCTCTTGACTTACATCTCTAGGTGTGTGGAGTTTAATCCAACATCCTTTTGCCTTTTTTTAATGCTTCCCCACACTGGCAAGAGTGGGACATGGAAGTATCAACATACACACCGAGATCTTTCTCGTAATCAGCTACCTTTATTTCAGTGGAACCCATAAAATATCTGTACTTTACTATATTTACTATATTTCTGCTCCCTGCATGGATTACCTTATATTTATCTATGTTAAATTTCATCTGCCACGTATGAGCCCAGTCGCTAATTAAATCCAGATCCTGTTGTAGCCTCTCTGGACATGAGACATGATCTAACATCAATCAGAAGATACCACACCAGCAGATAATGATTTCTGGAATAGTAAAGTTAAAGGTTGGCTAATAATACCCCTCATCTCTTTTAAAACTATAGATAAGATGCCATCAGGGCCTTGCGATTTATTTATTTTGAGCTTAGCTAGGCTTTGTACCACATCAGCCTCAGTTATACATATATTGGTCATAGACATCGTTGTATTTGTACTAAATGGTGGTAAGCTATTCTACTGTGAACAGCCATTGTAAAATAATCATTAAACTCATTTATATCAATTTCATTTTCAATTATAAGGCCCTTACTATCCTGCAAATGAGTGATTTTCAGCTTTTAGAGCTCTTTCGGAGTAAATATTGGAAGAAACTTTTAACGTTATCCTTATAACTGTTATTAACTAAACCTGTAGACGTAGATACTCCTGCTTTATTTTGAAATCATTAGTTAATTTCCATTTGTGGAAGAAAGCCCTTTTGCTCCTGACTTTATTCTTAATTTTCGTAGTAAACCACCTGTGACATCGCGTGCTGGACGAACAGGCAGGAAGCGAGGAATCAAGGATCCGGGAAACGGAGAGTCGGGAATGAGGGTTTATTGATGAAAACAGGTACCAACAGCGAGAGATTTCAATGACAGGACTGGGGAAACAGACTTGAATGTGGACTAAATACACAGGACTACTCAAACTGACAGAAAACAGCTGGTTACAATCGGGGCAGCACACATGGTTAATGAGGGGGCGTGGCACACACGAGGATCGTACAAGCAGGTCATGACACCAGCTTGGTTGCAGTTTCCTAGATTTAGTTTTTCTGGAAACGGGTATGAAGTTCTTTTGCACTTGCAACAATGTGCTTTTAAAAAATTCCCATGCCTCTTCCACAGTATTGCTATTTAACTCCATCCGATTTACAGTTTCTAGTTTCAGTCTCATACCATTGAATTACCCTTCCTAACATTGTATACTTTTGTTTTGGACTTGGTTGAAGACTCAGGCAGCAGGAGTTGCCCCAACGTTGGTATGTCCTTATCCATAAGGGGGAGTAAACGTTCTGGTTTCCCGACCTTATAGATGAAGGAGTTGGGGGATGTTGCCAGTGACCTGCCGGATTCCAGGCAGAACAGGCCTCGCTATGCCACAGCCCTTCAGAGACTGGGCCTTCCGTGCAGAACCTCTGCATCCAAATTAGACCAGTTGTTTAACAAAACCCTAAAATGGGGTTATTTTTGACATGGAACGGGACTTTGATTCAACAACCCATTACTTAGTTGCGGCAAGTACCCAATATCAAGTATAGCTGCAAAGAATCTGCCAGAGATTTTCAGAGAAGTTCCCCAGATGCATGGACTGGACTAAGGTGCGTCAGATTAAACAGGAGCCTGGTAAATTCTGTGAGCCCCACGCCAAGTGACTGATGGAAACATACTCCAGCTACAGTGAGATGGACCCTCCAGCGGACCGAGAGTGGGATTCCCTCTGGGAGCGACAACTCGTGCAGTTGCTGGTGGATGAGCTGCAAACAGACATCAAGAAGGACTTCCAACCTCACAATCATTTACCAAACCACTTCAGGTAACTTGTAAAGATGTAGGTATTGGAGTATTCACACATTCATTTGCAGTGTCCACCTCCTGTCCGGTAAATTTGGCAGGACAAAATTTGAATAACCTATAGGCCAGACTCATGAATGCGGCTGAACGAGTAAAGGTAGAACAGGTGGCCAATCCTGTTATACAGTCCTAGTAGATTGAGAACCACCTGATTGCAACTGTAGTTGGAATCAAGGGCTGAGCAGCATGGTGGCCTGGGGGACAATTATGAAAACACAGACCCACTGATATCCTTAAAACCCACAATCAAAAGAGGAGTCAGGATGGCCAGTGACATGTGCTGGCTAAATGGGGACAACAAAGAGAGAACAGAACAAGGCAGGGAGGGATTCTGACACAGGTGCCATGCTACTTTGTTTAAATATGCTGTAATGTTTTAGTGCAAGCCTTAGACAATGGAATCTCTGAATGACGCCGCAGTCTGGCTCTTTCTGAAGGTCCTATACTGTAACCGTCCTGAGAAGTTGTTTGCATGCACTTGCTGCCTTGACACTTGTTGATGTGCGTGTGCCCTGCTCGAGCAGTAAAGGGGAGATCACATGCAGAGCTGATTTTCTGTAGTTCCTTAGAATAAAAATAGAATATTCTCTTCAAATAGGAACACATGCTGCGTTTGATTATTTCACTCCAACTCGGACAAAAACGTCACGAAAAACATCACTTCCCATTAGAAACGCCTCTTTTATGACGTTAATGTCTGACAGAATCTTCTTGTCCGAGTTGCCCCTGTGACGTAATTTCAACATGGCGGCTTACACACTCAACATTAATTCTATTTTACAAATCCTTAAAAATGTTTATTTTGTTAAATTTATTATTATCCCATCCATCCATTTTCCAAACTGCTTATCCTACTGGGTCACGGGGGGTCCGGAGCCTATCCCGGAAGCAATGGGCACGAGGCTGGGAACAACCCAGGATGGGGGGCCAGCCCATCGCAGGGCACACTCACACACACCATGCACTCTCACATGCATTCCTACGGGCAATTTAGCAAGTCCAATTAGCCTCAGCATGTTTTTGGACTGTGGGGGGGAACCGGAGTACCCGGAGGAAACCCCACGACGACATGGGGAGAACATGCAAACTCCACACACATGTGACCCAGGCGGAGATTTGAACCTGGGTCCCAGAGGTGTGAGGCAACAGTGCTAACCAGTGCACGACCATACCGCCCATTTATTATTATTATTATTTATAATTATTAGTAATTATTAATGTAATTGCACGTGTTCGATTTAGAGAATACCATATTGTGACCGTAAACAGTATCCTAACATGCAATATCAGATTTTTACCAGACTTGTTAGTGTTTTTGGTTTGTTTGTAGTTTGTTTGCCTCTCGAAAAAAGAATATCGCTATGAATGTACTAAAATACTTTATAAAGCTTTTAATGTGGTTTGACTAGTTCCTGTTTCTTGTTTATTTGTCTGAAATAATAATCTTACTCCATAACTGCTAAAATATAAAGCAACAACACAGCAGCGTATTCATGGAGGCAGCCATGTTTGTTCCGAGTTGTGCTAGCTTGAACGGGAGATTGTTGGATGTGATGTCACCCAATTTGGAATTTCCAAGTTCCGAGAGAAAAACGAACGCACCACAAGACTCTGGCTGGAAATTTCTACAATAGAGCCATTTAGTTATTTCTAGAAAAATATTTAGAGCCAATGACCTGATGTCATTGTAACACAGGTCACTGTCCGTGGTGCTGAATTCTCTACTTGATGGGCTGGTGCTGAATGAATATGACAGCTGGCCAACATGTCTGTGTGCTTCCACTGACTGGCACCCAGACATATAATGACTTTTAACAATGAGGAGGGAAACGTCCAGACAGGAAATTAGTCAACAGTAATTAGTAATCACATATAGTTCTCATTTATCATGATGTAAAATTCAAAAACCTTTTTTTTATTATTAAGGGATAAATGTAATTGAGTTTTAATGTATCCTTTCCGCTCTTAAAATCGCAAATTATTTCTGACTATTAATCTGCACATTTTAATAATTTCATTAATATTACCTAATTGGTTTGTCTTTTTTATTAAATTTTAAAACTAGCTGTACAATTGT